>NW_003303628.1:67733-176235 GCF_000142945.1 Phytophthora infestans T30-4
CAGACACAGCCGCCCTCGCAAGCTGACCGCCCGAAACGTCAGGTACACCCCTCTCGCAAGCTGACCGCCCACAACGTCAGGTACATTGAGCAAAAGAAGCAGCAGAAGAGCAAGTAATTGGAATGTATGCCCTTTTAGGCCCCCATTTTCCTACCCATCTTTGTATTTTGTAAGCTGGCTGACGGTACGAGGCTTGGAGCCGCACATACGGTAAACTGACTATGGCGCTGTCAATAATGCTGTCGCACCTACAGAGCGTAGCGCGTTTCATATAATAATACGCGCATGGTATCTGCTGTGAGCCCTTGCAAGCTGACCGGCCTTATCTGCTTGCGCGTTACAATAGATCCAGAGTATACTCGCTCACTTGGACACATGTAAACCATGCTATCTGTGCCATCAGCACATACAGCGTATTCCATTAGTGTGCGCTCACAAATTGAGACTACAGCATCGAGTGAGCACTACACGCGACGATTAAGTTGCTGTCTACATAGATACGAGCACGTGTGCGGTAGCGCAAACAATACTGGTGGGTGTGGTAAGTCGAACTGTCGGTACGCAGTACTACACTTTAGTGCCATGTCCATAATGGTCGAGATAAGAGCTCGGCTCAGTTGCGGGTGGCGATAAGGTGTACCCGCCGCGCGCGTAGATACTGCGTTGAATACAAGTGACAGACGCGCGGTCAGCTTGCCAGTATCGCTGCAGTATGGCCTGTGCCCAGTTAGTGACCTGCTTGGTCATATAGACTGATACATCAGAAGCGTAAGCACAGTAACCCAGCACGACGACGCAAATGTACCGAGAGAGCGACAGTGACCCTATACATAGGTTTTAGATATCACGAGCGCGTGGTATACACTCATTAACGACCTCGCAATATATGCACGAACATATCAAATAGCACGTTGAGTTGATAAGTAGGCAGCAAAAGTACCTCATATAATGTACATGAGCTACTTTTCAGATTAAGTCTAAACATCACTACAGTTGATAGTCAGCCTACAGTCAGGTGGCTTCCTATGTTCGTCATACATATCGGAGCCAGTAAATGCCACTCGGCAAAGAGTTACACCACTCTGTCAGTCAGTAGCTATGCAAATAAGTCAGAAAGTACGTCAGCTATGCAAGTAAGATCAATGCATGCGGAAGATAGTGAAAATATACTTCAGTTACATCACAAACAGCTCAGCAGAATAATTTCAAAGCATAATATTGATATTTGTGGCGACCATCGGCAAATACTACCTATCCTAAAAGATACATCGCGCGAGGAGCTGATTAACATTGCTCTGTTAGACCGTCGCAATCGATGATATGTGTCGACTGCCTCACGGCGATGACGTGCAGATGGGTAATATGTTTGAGTAGGCGTATTTTCTCCAGCTACACTGGGATTCCTCACCGATCTACGCATATTTCGTAGCATCATTGATACTGACCCGTCTTCCGTACAGCATATATTAGCTTTGCAACCACGCGCGCCTCCGATTCGTGTCATTTTGGGAGCAATAGGCTCAAACGAGATTATAGACAAAGCCTTCCCGGGTAAGATGGTGCTCTTCTTGCAGATCACGTTAAATCCTGGTCATGTCTACCATAACATGTGAACACTAAGGTTATTGTATGCGGAGTTGTTTTGGAACGTAACATAAGTATAGCACAGTATGCACTTATTACATGTAGCTTTGCGCTGAGTAGAAACTCTAAGCCCACTGCAGTGCAGCGGAGGTGGTCAACCCTCTCTACACCAACCAACCATGCCCTAGCGCCCGCGGAGCGGGCGCCCAGAGCGCTAGTTTCCCGCCACCTAAACTTGCAGCCTGTCCGTCCGTCCGTCCGTCCGTCTGTCAATCAGTCCGTCGCTTTCCTCTCTTCCTGCTTTTGCCTGCCTTTTCGCATGGCTACACCCGGCCTTTGTAATACAGTTTCTTCCCATCGTACCGACCGCGCCTACCTTTCTGACTCGACCTAACTATTCCAAAATTACAAATATATCCAAAAGCGTTACACAATTAACTCGCGCCCTGATTGGGCAATACCTGCCGACCTGCGACACTGACTGGATCTGTCGCACGATCAGACCGTCTATCGCCCTCGCGATTGGTCGTAAGGTATACATTTCTGCCGAGCACGAAACGCATCGATTGGCTGCAAACAGCCAGCAGATACTTGATTACTGACGCAAAACCTGTCGTATGTACTGAAATCGGGCACAGTAACCACTTTATTTTCTAAGAGCTCTGCACACTTCTCAAATAGAGATATTTATTATTATTAATGTAGACTTCACAGACCAGTATTTTGTAAAAGCTCTGGGATGTTATTTTCCACACACTTTTCAAAGTAAAGACGATATTAGTACTATTAAAATTATTAATATAAGCTTCACAGGCCGCATTTGTAAGAGCTCGCGATGCTATATTCCACAGACTTTCAAAAGTAGAGAATATAGTATTTTTTAATACTAAAGCGCTAGGGACTTTGTGATATATATCTTTTTTACTTCACCTGGCACTCACCACTGTCACCGTGCAATGAAGGCGCGCGGCTGCACGGTCATTGCACTATCTGCTCACGTGCACCGCACCCGACGAATGCATGCGCGCACGGTACATAGTGATTCTAGTCAATTTATATTGCATGTAAAGTATGTATTTGTTTGGAAATCTGATAATATTATTATTACGGCAAAGCCAAATAGTAATAGTATAAAACATTTTAATATTTTGCCTAATGAATAAATTCCACCCTTACAGTACCGTGCTATTGGCTAATATTTGGACGCAAGTAATTGGTTAAAACAATAAAATTTGCTAACATACTCACAGTTTGTAAAATGGTGGGCCCTACGTGCAAGCAATGCGAGGCGAAGATTGTCCCGCTTCTGCTGAACCCGCAGCGGTCTACGACGGATTCCCGGGCGCGCTGCGGCTGCTGCGGGAAGCTGCAGTACGGCTACGCATTCCGTACAATCAGCGGGCGGGACATCGTGCGGCGCTGTATTGCCTGCGAGAACGGCCCAAAAGCGGTTGAGTTCTGGGGGGAAAGCCCCCACCACCTGATTCGACCGAAGTGCGCCGCCAGGAAAGCCTGGCGAACGTCAAGAAGGCGATGGGTCCTGACTGGTACCCCAAGAAGAAAAAGAGGCGCAGCCGCCCTCGCAAGCTGACCGCCCGAAACGTCAAGTACATCGAGCAAAAGAAGCAGCAGAAGAGCAGGTGATTTGGATATACATTCTTATAGCCCCTTACCCCGTATAGTTTTGTATACTGACTGACGGTGCGGGGTTGGGCCGCACATACGGTAAGCTGACTATGGTGTTGACGCACCTGCAGAGCGTAGCGCGCTTCAAAAAATAATTAGATATGGAATCAACTGTGCACCGCTGCAAATTGGTGGTTCCTATCCGCATACGCGTCACCGTAGATGGCACGTACACTCGCTCACATGGGCACACGCTAAACCATGCTATCTGTACCATCAGCTCTTATAGCGTATATTTCACTAATTGGAGCTCACAAATTTAAGCTACAGTATTGAGTGGGAACTACGTGCGACGAATAAGCTGCTGTTGGCATAGATACTACCAGTGCGTAACAGTGCAGACCGTACAGAGAACGTGGCAAGTCGATGTGTCTGAACGCAATATTGTATTTTAGTGTCCTGTTCATAATGGCCGAGATGAGAGCTCGGTTGAGTCGCGGATGACTATAAGGTGTACCCACCTCGCGCGTATATATCGCGTTGGCTACTGCTAGCAGACGCGCGTTCAGCATACCTGTATCGCTGCAGTATGGCCTGTGTCCAGTTAGTGACCTGCTTGGTCATATAGACTGACACATCAGAAGCGTAAGCACCGTAAGCCAGCACGACGACGCAAATGCACCGAGAAAGCGACAGTGGCCCTATGCATATGTTCTGGCTATCACGAGCACGTGGTATATACACCTTGCGGGATAAGGACCGGACACATAAAAAAGCACGCCGAGTTGATAAGTAGGCAGCGAAAGTACTTCATTTAATGTACATGAGCTACTATTCGATTCAAGTCTAAGATGTATACGATCAGATAATCATCCTACAGTCATCTGGCTTCCTATGTTCGGCATACATATCGGAACCAGTAAATGCCACTCGGAAAGGATCTACGCCACTCTGTCAGTCAGTAGCTACGGAAATAAGCCAGTAAGAACGTCAGCTATGCACGTAAGATCAATGTATGCGGAAGATAGTGGATTGCCCTTCAGTAATATCATAAAGAGTTCAGCGGAACAATTTCAAGGCATAATATTGGTGTTTGTGGCGACCATCGGCAAATACTACCTAAAAAAAGATACCTCACGCGAGGAGCCGACCAAACCGTGCTCTAATAGACCGTCGCAATCAAAGATACGGTGTCGACTGCCTGCGTGCAGAAGGTAAGATGTTTGAGTAGGATATTTACTCCAGGTAACCTGGGATTACTCACCGATGTATGCCAATTTCGAAGCATCATCGATACTGACCCGTCTTCTGAGCAGCATATATTAGCTTTGCAGCCACGCGCGCCTCCGATTCGTGTCATTTTGGGAGCAATGCGCTCAAACGAGATTATAGACAAAAACTTCCCGGGTAAGATGGTGCTCTTCTTGCAGATCACGTTAAACCCTGGTCGTGTCTACCATAACATGTGAGCACTAAGGATACTGTGTGCGGTGTTGTTTTGGAACGTACAGTAATATACGTAGATCACAGTATACATGTACTATATGTTGCTTCGCTTTGAGTAGAAATTCTAAGCCCACCGCAGCGCAGCGGAGGTGGTCGGCCCTCTCTACACCAACCAACCATGCCCTAGCGTCCGCGGAGCGGACGCCCAGACCGCTAGTCTCCCCGCTTCTAACCTTGCAGCCTGTCCGTCCGTCCGTCCGTCCGTCTGTCAATAAGTCCGTCCGGTTCCTTTCTTGCTGTATTTTCCTGCCTTTTCGCATGGCTACACTTGGCCTGTCTAATACAGTTTCCATCCATCCTACCGACCGCGCCTACCTTTCTGACTCGACCTAACTATGCCAAAATTACAAATATATATCCAAATGCGTGACGCAATTAACTCGCGCCTTGATTGGGCAATACCGACCGACCTGCGACACTGACTGGATCTGTCGCACGATCAGACCGTCTATCGCCCTCGCGATTGGACGTGGTAAACATTTCTGCCGAGCACGAAACGCATCGATTGGTTGCAAACAGCCAGGCGAGCTGCGCAGATACTTGATTATTGCGCAAAACCTGTCGTATGTACTGAAATCGGGCACAGTAACCACTTTATTTTCTAAGAGCTCTCAATTGAGATATTTATTACTATTAATGTACACTTCACAGACCAGTATTTTGTAAGAGCTCAGGGATGTTATTTTCCACACACTTTTCAAAATAAAGACGATATTAATAGTATTAATATTACTAATATAAGCTTCACAAGCCGCAATTGTAAGAGCTCGGCGATGCTATTTTCCACAGACTTTCTAAAGTAGAGACGATAGTATTTTTTAATACTAAAGTAGGCTTCACGACCAGCGCTTTTTGTAGGGACTTTGCGAATATATATCTTCTTTACTTCACCTGGCACTCACCACTGCCACCGTGCAATGAAGGTGCGCGGCTGCACGGGCATTTCACTATCTGCTCCCGTGCACCCCACCCGACGAATGCATGCGCGCACGATAGATAGTTGTTTTAGTCAATTTATATTGCATGTAAAGTATGTTTTTGTTTGGAAATCTGATAATAATATATTATAACAAAGCCAAATAAAACTATTTTAAAACATTTTAATATCTTGCCTAATGATAAATACCAGTCTTCCAGTACCGTGCTATTGGCTAATGTTTGGACGCAAGTAATTGGTTAAAACAATAAGTTTTGCTAACTTACTCACAGTTTGCAAAATGGTGGGCCCTGTGTGCAAGCAATGCGAGGCGAAGATTGACCCGCTTCTGCTGAGCCCGCAGCGGTCTACGACGGATTCCTGGGTGCGCTGTGTCTGCTGCGGGAAGCTGCAGTACGGTTATGTGCTCCGTACGATCCGTACAATCAGCGGGCAGAATATCGTGCGGCGCTGTATTGCCTGCGAGAACGGCCCAAAGGCGGTTGAGTTCTGGGAGGAAAAGCTCCCACCACCTGATTCGACCAAAGTGCGCCGCCAGGAAAGCCTGGCAAACGTCAAGAAAGCGATGGGTCCTGACTGGTACCCCAAGAAGAAAAAGAGGCGCAGCCGCCATCGCATGCTGACCGCCCGAAACGTCAAGTACATCGAGCAAAAGAAGCAGCAGAAGAGCAGGTGATTTGGATATACATTCTTATAGCTCCTTATCCCGTATAGTTTTGTATACTGACTGACAATGCGGGGTTGGGCCGCACATACGGTAAGCTGACTATGGTGTTGACGCACCTGCAGAGCGTAGCGCGCTTCAAAAAATAATTAGATATGGAATCAACTGTGCACCGCTGCAAATTGGTGGTTCCTATCCGCATACGCGTCACCGTAGATGGCACGTACACTCGCTCACATGGGCACACGCTAAACCATGCTATCTGTACCATCAGCTCTTATAGCGTATATTTCACTAATTGGCGCTCACAAATTTAAGCTACAGTATTGAGTGGGAACTACGTGCGACGAATAAGCTGCTGTTGGCATAGATACTACCAGTGCGTAACAGTGCAGACCGTACAGATGAACGTGGCAAGTCGATGTGTCTGAACGCAATATTGTATTTTAGTGTCCTGTTCATAATGGCCGAGATGAGAGCTCGGTTGAGTCGCGGATGACTATAAGGTGTACCCACCTCGCGCGTATATATCGCGTTGGCTACTGCTAGCAGACGCGCGTTCAGCATACCTGTATCGCTGCAGTATGGCCTGTGTCCAGTTAGTGACCTGCTTGGTCATATAGACTGACACATCAGAAGCGTAAGCACCGTAAGCCAGCACGACGACGCAAATGCACCGAGAAAGCGACAGTGGCCCTATGCATATGTTCTGGCTATCACGAGCACGTGGTATATACACCTTGCGGGATAAGGACCGGACACATAAAAAAGCACGCCGAGTTGATAAGTAGGCAGCGAAAGTACTTCATTTAATGTACATGAGCTACTATTCGATTCAAGTCTAAGATGTATACGATCAGATAGTCATCCTACAGTCATCTGGCTTCCTATGTTCGGCATACATATCGGAACCAGTAAATGCCACTCGGAAAGGATCTACGCCACTCTGTCAGTCAGTAGCTACGGAAATAAGCCAGTAAGAACGTCAGCTATGCACGTAAGATCAATGTATGCGGAAGATAGTGGATTGCCCTTCAGTAATATCATAAAGAGTTCAGCGGAACAATTTCAAGGCATAATATTGGTGTTTGTGGCGACCATCGGCAAATACTACCTAAAAAAAGATACCTCACGCGAGGAGCCGACCAAACCGTGCTCTAATAGACCGTCGCAATCAAAGATACGGTGTCGACTGCCTGCGTGCAGATGGTAAGATGTTTGAGTAGGATATTTACTCCAGGTAACCTGGGATTCCTCACCGATGTATGCCAATTTCGAAGCATCATTGATACTGACCCGTCTTCTGAACAGCATATATTAGCTTTGCAGCCACGCGCGCCTCCGATTCGTGTCATTTTGGGAGCAATGCGCTCAAATGAGATTATAGACAGAATCTTTCCGGATAAGATGGTGCTCTTCTTGCAGATCACGTTAAACCCTGGTCGTGTCTACCATAACATGTGAGCACTAAGGATACTGTGTGCGGTGTTGTTTTGGAACGTACAGTAATATACGTAGATCACAGTATACATGTACTATATGTTGCTTCGCTTTGAGTAGAAATTCTAAGCGCACCGCAGCGCAGCGGAGGTAGTCGGCCCTCTCTACACCAACCAACCATGCCCTAGCGTCCGCGGAGCGGACGCCCAGAGCGCTAGTTTCCCTCTCCCTAACCTTGTAACCTGTCCGTCCGTCTGTCAATAAGTCCGTCCGGTTCCTTTCTTGCTGTATTTTCCTGCCTTTTCGCATGGCTACACTTGGCCTGTCTAATACAGTTTCCTCCCATCCTACCGACCGCGCCTACCTTTCTGACTCGACCTAACTATGCCAAAATTACAAATATATCCAAATGCGTGACGCAATTAACTCGCGCCTTGATTGGGCAATATTTTTCGACTCACTTTCCATTCAAAACACAAAATTAGATTTTTGAGCGACGGCGCGGAGAGGACAAGGCGCGCTGGCTGTATAATAGCAGTAGCGCAGTTTTAGATGTATATGCATGTATGTACGGGCGTGGGGCTCCTTGCCCAACTATATATTCAAGAGAGACCTCTCAGGATACAGTCTGAGGCTTGCCCCGAGACTCCAAAGTGGTATGGAAGTTGGTAGCGATAGCAATCAGGTTAAGGTGGGTGTGACTGGAAGCGTCTACCACCATGCACGCGCCTAGGGGTCCTAGACCCACCGCGAGTGTCCACGCTTCAAAAGCGAGTGGCGCGTGCTGCCAATTGGCCAAACCGAAGTTGCAGCCACATGCGGAAGAGTCGTTACAGTCCCGCAATACAGAGGTGCTCTTAAAGTGTGAGCTCCCACATCAAAACACACTTTGCGAGAGCACTTCTGGCGGGACGGAAAGGAATGCAGCAGTCGGTCTCACAAGAGCAAGGAGCCCAAGACCAGGTGCAAGTACAGCTCAAGAACAAGCGATCAAGACAAAAAAACACTTTAAGAGCATGAGTGAGCCCCGCGCCTGTACACTTAGAAAGCATAGCGTCATAATAGACAGTTTCAGAGCGTTTTCGGAACTGTGTGAGCCCTGTGGGGGGCTGGGTCGTCCTCGGACACCCTGTGCATACTACTGACATGACCTGAAGGGCTGGACGGTATCGAACAGACCTGGGCAACCACTCAGCAGGATGAGGCGGCAGCTTTGACGTACCCAAGAGGCAACAGCGCGATGCGGCGTCTGAATTACCATGTACAGCTGCTTGGTCCACAGCGGTGCAAGGTAATTCGTACCCGCGGAACGTGAGCTGAGGGCTGGAACACGTCGGCCAAGGGAAGGGCCTAAGCAAAAGCTGACTGGACCAACAAGCCGCTTGGAGTGACGATACCCCTAAGTTGTTTGTAACTCGAGGAGCCGGGATGAAAATGACAGTGGTGTGCTGTATTCACAGAGGGCTTCTGGATTAATACTGGAAAGGAAAGTTCGGGGTTCTATTCGAATACCACGTTGCTTAAGCTACCGTGTCCATGTTCTGGTGCTTATATTATAAAATAGCCGTAGAATATGTCCCAGTGCACTTAGACTTTCGAGTCTAACCGCCCATGTAATTATTTTCCATTTAAATCAGGCGACAGACGCTTTCAATAAAGAAGGACATGGCAAGAGCCCCGAGGAAAAGAAAAAGGTTCCCCAACTACTGTGTACCGGGCTTTGGCGCAGAATTAACTCGGCTAACTGTGTCTAATTATTAAAATTACCCGCGAGGAATTAGATGAGCGCGTACAACGAGCACGGCAGGAGAATGCTTCGCCCACGCAACTAAAACCGAGGAAAGATAGGCAGCTCCGTAAACAGAGGCTTCGTAAAGCAGAGGCACGCTATCGCAAGGCAATCCAAGAGTTGGAGCAGCTCGACTTGGCTGAAGCTCACGCCGCATCTGAATCAGGACTGATAAGAGTATCCAGTCCAGCTGTAGAGCGTGAGGAGAAGACAGAGGAAGATGATCTTGGCGAGCATCAACGACGATTCGAGGAGGAGACGCGTCGCGAAGCCCAATACGACACCCACGGATTTGAGATTGGAATGTCAGGACCTGCGACCGAAGATACCGCAGCAGCTACACGTGCACGCGGTGCAGAAAGAGCCCGGATTAGGCGAGCTACCATGACGAGCTCACAAAAACAACAAGCACGAGTAAAAGATGCGGAGAGGAAGCGAATTCGTAGAGCTAACAGATCCGACTCCCGAGTTATTTGAGATCGCGGACGAGATGCCGAACAAACGAGGGTACGACGGGGTCGACTGGAGCCTGAAACTTCTTAGCTCATCATGCATATGATCGAGACGCACAAGACAACCTCGGATCCACCAGGACAGAGGAAGACAGTCCAAATGCAAGGATTCGCCATACAATGGAACACGAAGTTTGCAGGGAAGGCATGTCGAATGAGCAGCGCCAAATTGAGCGCGAACAAAATGCAGAAGCGCACCGATATCGCCGAAATGCCATGTCCGATCAACAGCGTCAAACTGAGCGCGATGAAAATACAGCATCGCGGAGAGAGCACAGAGAAGCCATGTCTGAGGAGCAGCAACAAACAGAGCGCGAGCGAGATACAGCAGCGCATAGAGATCGCAGAAGAGGCATGTCCGATGAGCAGCGGCAAGCACAGCGCGCCCGAGAAGCTACCGCGCTTATAGCACGAAGGGAAGCCATGACGGATGAACAAAGGGATCAGCAAAAGGAGCAGGACCGGTTCCGCCGGCGGTCTCGGCAGTATAAGAAGGGCCTCGCCCACCACGAAAGTTTTGACCCTTCCACAGTTTCCGGGGGTCGTCACTACTTTACGCGTTACATGGACGACAACCGGGAGAACGAGCGTGTTTGCCACTACTGTAACGCTTGGAAGTTTCCCAAAGAGACAGACGGATGCTGCTGTCGTAACGGGCTGGTGTTCGTTCCATCTTCGCGAACAGCACCTGATGCTCTACTATCACTTTTCGAAAACCCGACCTTCATGCGGTCAATCCGAGCCTACAACAACGTATTCGCATTTACGTCCATGGGAGCTTCGCGTCTCGGGCCTCTCAACGTCGACGAAAGCGTGACACGGAATGGTGTCTACAACTTCCGTGTACAAGGGTCAGTGTGCCACCGTATGGGATCGTTACTACCTCCAACATTCGGCCGCTCCATGTATGCCCAAGTTTACTTTAACGATCCAGACATGGATGCCCGTGTGAGAAGCCGTATGAACATGACCCAAGGCCTCGATCGCGCCGTTATGGAAATGATTGACCAGATGATGGTGGCGCACAACCCGTACACACAAGAATTTATCAACGCGCGTAGATTTTTGATAGATCGAGGTTGGGAGGCGTATGCAGCAGCCATCAGGGAGCACGAACGACGTCGAGCGGCTGGGGAAGACGTTGATGACCATGACCCGTCGTTAGCTTTGAGTAATTTTCTTCCGGAGGGGGATCACCTTAAGCTGCGTCTGCACGTCACACGGAATGCGAACCCGGGTACGCATAACACCCCAACTGCATCAGAGGTGGCAGCTGTTGTGATCGACACAAACGCGGCTGAGCATCGGGATATAATTCTACACACGACACGAGGAGGTTTCAAGCGCATCTTTGAGACGAGCATTTCCTATGACCCGCTGCAGTATCCTCTACTCTTTCCGTACGGGGAGAATGGCTGGACTTACGATATCCCGTACGTTGGTAATCCCGTCGATCGCCACGGTGACCCCTTAACCATGTCCGTTCGGGAATATGAGGCGTATCTGCTTTACGACCGGACGGTTAGTAATTCTCTTATCCTGCGCGGTGGGCGACTGACGCAGCAATACTGCGTTGACCAATGGGCCAAATGCGAACAAGAACGCCTGCGCTTCATCAAGAAGAATCAGCTCCAGTATCAATTGGAAACCCTCCAGGGACTCACGGACGCGTTGCGTGGCGAGTCTGTTGAAATCCACAGAATGGCAGCTGACGACGAGGCGGTCATACGTAGGACTCGCCGTGGCAATAATACGGAGCAGGAGTCAGCGAGGCCAGACGCGGGTGAGGTTGGACGCAAGATCATCATACCTCCGAAGTTTACAGGTGGACCCCGCTACATGTACCAACGCTTCTTGGATGCCATGGCTATCGTCCGTGAAACAGGAGCCCCGAACCTGTTCATTACGATGACATGCAAGCCGAACTGGCCTGAGATCAAGGAAAACTTACGTCGTGGAGAGAGAGCATCCGACCGACCGGACATCGTGGCTCGCGTGTTCATGGAGAAATTAAAAGCTCTTAACAAGGATCTCGATGAGGGTGTACTGGGGATTCAAGCCGCTCGAGTCCATGTAGTGAAATATCAGAAGCGTGGTCCTCCCCACGCCCACATACTGCTTATCCTGCGTCCGGAGGACAAGCCCACTACCAAGGAAGACGTCGATAAGCTGGTGTTCGCTGAGCTCCCGGATAAAGTGAAATACCCCGAGCTGTACGATACGGTGATTTCCAATATGCTGCATGGACCCTGTGGTCAACAGAACCCGAACTGCCCGTGCATGAAGAACGGAAGTTGCTCCAAGAAGTTTCCAAAGGCGCTCGCGGACGAAACGGTGATGACCGCCGACAAATACCCCACGTACAAGCGTGGTCGCCGTCCGGATGGAATTTTGTGCCATAAGGGGAAAGTATGGGACAACGCGACCATCAATCAATGGGTGGTCCCCTACAATCCGTTCCTGTCGCAGAAATACAACTGCCACACCAACGTCGAAGTTTGTGCCACGAATAAGGCCATCAAGTACATCTACAAGTACGTCTACAAGGGCTCGGACATGACGACAATCACGATTGAAGGCGAAGCAAATCGGGCGAACGAAATTCTTCAGTATCTCCTCGGGAGGTACATTTCTCCGGTAGAAGCTTGCATGCGGCTATTCATGCATCCAACACAAGGATCAACACATTCTGTCGTGACGCTACCTATCCATTTGGAAAGAATGAGCATGGTTGCTTATCGCGACCAAGCGACGACCCCCCAGCTTCACAACTTGATTAACCGCGGGGACAGATCAATGCTGACGGAGTTTTTCAAGCTGTGCGCACGTAACCCAGAAGCTACGGCCAATCTACTGTACAAGGATGTACCACGGAAATACAGGTGGACGAAACACAAGACGTGGGAACCGTACAAGAAGTACGTTGCTTCTCTGGGACGCTTGGTACACGTATCTCCGCAGGACCCGGAACGCTTCTACTTGCGACTTCTTCTGTGTAACCGACGCTCGCCTAAGTCCTTTGTGGATCTTCGAACGGTTGATGGTACGGAACATCCTACATATCAGCAAGCCGCTTTGGCGCTTGGGTATTTGGAAAATGACGACGAGTGGATACATTGCTTACGCGAAGCCGCCGAGGTCAAGATGCCGTACCAGCTACGCCAACTCTTCGGCATCGTTTTGGTTTACTCCATGCCTGGTAATGCCAAAGATCTCTGGGACAGGTTCAAGAAATTTATGTCAGAGGATTATGCACGAAGCATTGAGGTAAGAGACGCAGACCTGCATAATGTACGAGAAGAGCAGGTGCGTCTTCGAATGGCGGAGTACAAGGCGTTGAAGAATTTAGCTGATTTCTTGGTTTCGAACCAAAAGTCCCTCGACATGTACGGCCTTCCTCTGCTAGCCTATTACGACGATGTATCTGCTCAAGTGGACGACCCGGATACAGCGTCTGTTGATGTTGTCCAGCAAGAGATTGATGCATACCCCCAAAACGAACTGGAGCATGTTGCGGAGCTGGTAGACCACTTGAACAGCAACCAGAGGGATATTTTTGACCAAGTTATTGCTGCTGTGAGCAGACCGGTTGGAGGAGAGAAGCTTTTCTTTTTGGATGGTCCGAGCGGAACAGGAAAGTCGCTCCTACTCGAGCAAATACTCGCTCACGTTCGGATGCAACGTAAGGTTGCCATCACGGTTGCATCGAGTGGGATTGCAGCCACTTTGTTAACTGGAGGTCATACCGCGCATTCAACGTTCCGATTTCTCCTCAAACTAACAGAGACGTCGACGTGCAGCCTTCCATGGCAGAGCCAAAAAGCCGAATTGATTCGTAGCGCGAGTTTGATCATTTGGGACGAAGCGCCGATGATGAACCGAGCTTGCTTTGAGGCTGTTGACAGGTCGCTTCGAGATATTATGAAGAACGATCTGGAGCCATTCGGCGGAAAGGTAATGGTGTTCAGCGGTGATCACCGCCAGATTCTACCTGTACTGAAGGATGCTACGCGTGCGGAGACGATTCAAGCTTGTTTTAAGTCTTCCCCGCTATGGAAGCAATTGCGTCAAGTGCGGCTGACCGAGAACATGCGTGTCCGCACCGCCCCAGACGCGGCCAGTGCGGCTGAGCTAGCGGAATTCTCTGAATTTTTACTCTAAATTGGAGAAGGCCGTTACCCAGTCAACCATGAGATCGGTGATGGCGACATTTGCCTTCCACGCGACATGTGTATCATTCCAGAACGACGGGTACAACAAATGACCTCTGACGAAGAAGACGCGGATATGGAGCCTCCCCCAAGTTTCAGGCTACTACCTCCGGCGGACGAGGAACACGAGCGAGACTTGGACGAAGTTGAAGAAGCCCGACGAGGCCGCAACGTCAACGCACTTATAGATGCGGTGTACCCGGGCGTTGATACGGAGAATTTATCCGATGAATACTTCGTTGAGCGAGCCATACTAGCCCCCACAAATGCAAGTGTTCGGCGTATCAACGACATGGTTGCTGAACGGCTGTCGGGTGAAACGAAGGAGTACCTCTCGGTGGACAGCCTCGAAGGGGTCGCGGATGCAAATATGTTTGAGCAGGAGTTCTTAAACTCTCTTAACTTCTCCGGTATCCCTCCGCACAGGATTGTTCTGAAGGTTGGAACACCTATCATCATGATTAGAAACCTGAATAGCGACGCAGGACTTTGCAATGGAACGCGGCTTCGGGTTGTGTCACTGCGCGAGAGAAGCATCGAGGCCAGCATTATGTCCGGGCCGTTCAAGGGTAAGAAGGTGTTCATTCCTCGGATCGTCTTTTATATTGAGGACGATGACAAGGAGTTCCCGTTCAAACTCAAGCGTAAGCAGTTCCCCGTGGTTCCAGCGTTCGCCATGACTATCAACAAGGCCCAAGGACAATCGATCCACCACGTGGGTATATACTTGGAATCACCGGTCTTCGCACATGGGCAGCTTTATGTGGCGTTGTCGAGAGTGACTTCGAGGAAGGCGATCAAGATTGCTGTCGATCCAGAGGCCATCGATGAGGACGGGAACGTACACACCAACAATATTGTGTACAGGGAGATCTTTAGGACGCGGACTTGGTAGGGCACGTAATACATATATTACATTTAGCTTTGATTTCAGAATGTTCTTTCATCCGCCGCAGCGCAGCGGAGGCGGACAGCCCACACTACACCAACCAACCATGCCCTAGCGTCCGCGGAGCGGGCGCCCAGAGCGCTAGTCTTAAACATCTATTGCAGCAACCTGTCTGTCCGTCACACTAAATTGTCGTGCCTGTCACGCTTTTCCGGACAAATCATTGGATAAGATAATTTCAATATTTCTACTGGCTGCCGAGCGCAGCGAAGGTGGCTTTAATTGATTAAAACTAGATTGTGTAGTTGACATCAATAAATGCATGTGTTTCCCAGTTTACATATGGGGATTTGCGCAAGGCAAATACATTATCCGAAGGCGGCATCGTTTTAATATTATCTACTTTTTAATACTGCATTGATATTTGAGTACTAAACGGAGGGCAGGGTGCTTAGCGTACACGTAAGCATGCGTGTTTCCGAGGACATGGTTTAAGTATACTAAATACTCTGTACTCAGCGAGTTACACTGAAAAAATTGATAATTTCATTTTTATTGTAAAAATATTAATTAGCTATCTGAGTGGGTTTCTGGTATTGCTAAATCGTACATGTTACATGTACAGCAGTAGCCGGTCGTGTGGACTGACCGTAAGAACAAAGCTGTGCTTTTAAGCGCTGTCACTTGATCCACAAAGATAGACAGTTTTAGATTGACGTGTGAGCAAAAAGAAGTTATATTTGCTGATGACAATTACTACTGTATTGTTTCCTAAGCGTTTTCTTAGACAACAAAATTCTGATACTTCTTAATAGGCAGACGCGTTGCCGACAAGGGCGTAGAATAAGGTTTTACATGCAGCGGTAAGATAACAACACAACATGAGAGATGTAAATTATGGTTATTATAAGTAGGCCCGTAAAGAAACGTTAATCAATTTAGAGCCTAATCTACGTTTAACTATCCTGGAATCATCGTTTAAGTATCAAATAAAAATACTGCCGTCAACAACAACAGCAGCAAGGCGTCGTGCGACGCATCGTTATATCCAAAGGCTATAACCATAACAGGCACAGATTGGAGTGTCTAATGACTAATTCTGAATCAGCACAAAATGAACACACTTCAATGCATAAGAAAATGCTACAGCTTGATTATTTTTATTAAATATTCAAACTGTAACACTTTTAATTTTCTTTCAAAGGAGCGAGTTTGGTATGCAAAGGAGTTAATAGTCAGTTTATTACAAGCTTAACCAGGCAGTACAAGCGGGTATTTGATGCAAGCTGGACAGATATTCTTTGCATTGTTGCAATCTAGGTTTCAGAAACGGCCCGTGAAATCGAGCACGACGCTAAACTAAAAATATTATTATATTATTTAGCGTTTTTAGACTGAAGCGCAGGTGGAAGATTAAGGTACAGTGATCGCCAACAACAATAAAGAGACTTTGTCAAGATCACTAGCGTAATCGTTTATGAGCATGGTAAGTATGATGCTAGGGTCTCAGTCTTTTGTACCGGTAGAAATATATACACGGCTAACTGGGAACATGGCATTTGTAGCAAATGAAACGCAGATTTATGAAATTTAAGAAGTCGATTTAGGCACATGGGGGACTCAGAGGATTTGGACTAATTATCCCGCCGAAGCGAAGGCGAGAAGGCAAAAATCTAAAGTAAAACCTAAATTACCGCCGCGTAGCGGCGGCGCTCGGCTAGTTGGTACTCAGTACGGCTGGGTTCGAGTCACCCATTACTTTTTTTCTCACAACAATTGGTTTTGATGTTTGTGGTTCTCGAAGTGCCGACCAAGTGCAAGTACATATACAACCCAGAATCATTAGAAGCTATAGCAACAGGTGTCTGATGTTACCTCCGCTTCGGTTGTAGGGGTCTGTCCCTCGTCATCGACGGAGCGTGGTCGGTTTCTCAGCCTTACCCGCATCTCCAAGACATCATCAAGAAGCACGAGGCCCATTTTGAAGGCGAGCCTGTTGACACGGAAAACGCGTAGAAATACAGCAAGGTGGTCATTTAATAACATAGATAAAACATTGGAAAGAACGAAAACTTAGTCTTAGTTGGAGCAGTCGTCTGAGCGACGACCCTCCACGCTGAGGTTTGACGGTTCGAGTCTCACGTTTTGTGTATTTTTTGTGACCGGTCGAAATTCATAAATAGTCTTAGCACTTAAATAGTCTGTGTCAGACTATTTAATGTGTATGACCTGAGAAACCGTACACACAAAATAGTCTCGGTCAGACTAATTACCGTAGACAGTAGCTGAAGTAAGGGTGGTAATAAACGTACTTAAGAGGGAATAATAAAAAAAATATCATCTAGTATCTAATATTTTTCAAATCTCTAGTATCTTATATTTTTTTTCTTGTATCTAATATTTTCTAAATATCTGAGCTAATATAAAAAAGACCGTTGTTGCAGGCACTGAATGGAGTGTACATAATCGGGGCGTCGTGTTACCCGCTGAGCGGCACCATAGGCACCTGCGTGCCTCAAGGCACTTTATTTGGTGCAAGAGGTACCGATTTAAGAAAAGGGGGGTAATATAAAAGAATACATCTCAAAAATTTCCTCAAATTTAGAGATTGCGATGAGTGGTGGTGGTGGATTGAAATACAAGGTGTTACGCGAAGGTTGCACAGTTTATAAAACACATTGTGAATGTTGATCGAATGTACAGATAACTTAGTGATTTTTTGGACATTGGCTTCCAAACCATTTTACGGGGCGCCTATGAGGGAGATTTTAGGCCGCTTGTATAAGAGCTTCGAGCGTCACTTGTACTATGGAGTTTCCAATTTGAAGAAATGCCACCGATGAGTTACAGTGCTCCTACTTATCTCAAAGAGCAAACGGCTACCCTGATGAGCTGTCATTAACTCGTCTTACCAGTTTATTCCTGTAAATGATACTGGACACGTGAGATATCAACGAATTGTGTTTTGTACTGAAAGGTAAACATAGTGATATCATCTGCAAGAGCGCTACGGTATACACTTCAGTAGATAGCGCAGCCGCATAAAGCGCAACATTGCGGGGCCTGGCTTGTTGGGCATAGAAATACCACGAATGTAGCACTCAAAGAAGAGGAGTACCATGACGCCGCAATTGGCTCTATCTGGCTGGCGTGGCTTGGTTTCCTTCTTGAGCTTCATGCTGGCACGCATTTCTCCGAATAGATCCTTTAGTAAATCATCGCACATGCCGTAATAATTGGTCTTCGTAGCTTGCAATGAGTCGAATATCGTGACTGGTCTGGTTTCAGGGCGAAAGTCAAACACAATCCCACGCCAGTGATTGTTATCCACGTGTAACCCCATCAATACCAGCTGATTGGCGGAATCAAAAGGAGTACCACTGCGTATAACGCGTAGTTTATCTTCTCGGTCGTGAAACCGATGAAATATCGGATCGATAATTCCCACTTTGGTGTTTTCCTTTTGAAGTAGTACCAGCCCTTGAGCCATGCATGCATCATCTAACCATTTATTTCCACGTAACGTGAGTAGCGAGAGTGACGATAGAGAACCAAACGGTGTACGCGGTCCTCCGCGCAATAATAATGTCTTGATTTTCTGCTCACGCATACCGATGTCATCACTCACGCCGTCCAAAAGTTCATCTGGCAATGCAACCGTTTGTTGCTGGTATTGACAGCCCAAACACAGTATCTTCCACGTCCGTAATGCACTTCAAGGCACGGTGCCAGCGATCCATCGCGTTGATATTCCTTAGTTGATAGATACCAAAGCGAGGTACTCGTACTCCTACGCCATCTTCGCCACAGACCACAGGTACGGCTTTCCGAAACTGCTGAATAGCACTCTGTGCTTTCGTCACAAACCACTGCGGGAAATTGTAGCGAATGTCCTTTTCGCTCTCCTCGGATGTGAAAATTCCAGCAATAGCCTTCTTAGATTGTGGGACCGATCGTTCCGAGAGCGACTGCGTCGACGACTTGATATCAATGTAGCTGTAGTCCCTATCCAGAAGTTTGACGAGATTATTTAGGCTCGGCACAGGCACCAATGTTCCTTGAACTAATTTTGTCGCCTTTTCCTTTCCACGAGTCATGCGCTCCTTCTTCCCGGACACTTTCTGCTGTTTTCGCACTTTAGGGCGCCCACGGCTCTTCGCACTTTTACTGATCTTGAATGTCGCCGGTGTAGATGTGTCAGAGTTCTCGCTAGCCGAGCTTGTGGGTTGTCGCTTCGACAGGATGCATGTTGGCGCCGTTTCTACATCCTTTGCGCGATTGGTATCCTCAGTCACCGTAGGTACAGATGAACCCTTCTGAGAGCCTGTAGGCACTCCATCAGTACCTGTAGCCACTGCAGCTTCTCCTGTGGTACCTGCAGCCACTCCGCTGGTACCTGAAGCCACTGGAGGTGTTCCTGTGGTACTTGTATCCACCCCAGTTATATTTGACGTCACGGTATTAATACTCCCTGGCACAGCATCTGTAGTTGTAGTCTCAGTATCCATAGCGTCGCACAGGTGTGGGTCTGTTTGCGGCACGTCATCAGAATAGTCACATTCAGGACTTTGTTCGAGAATTTTGGGGGAAACAGGATCCAATTCTTGATCGGATGTTGCGGTGCCGCTTGCATCGACAGCAGAAGGTAGGTCGTACGTAGAAATCGATAACTGAGAAAGTGGGTCAATCCATTGACCTTCACGACCCACGAACGGTGCAACTACGTCCTTGATGATCTCCTCAAACTCTTCCAACGCTGCCAGCATCTCATTGAAGACTGCTGTACCATTACGGCTCATAATGTCAGCGATCTGAGTACCGCGTCGACAAGCCGTACTGAACTTGGTGGTGCCATTGAGAACCTTGTGTTTTCTTGACACCATCATCGACTCACGGATTTGGAAGGACTTGCGTGCGATCTGATCTTGGGGGGCGTCTTCCTCTTCAGTAGGTTGATTCAGCTTACACGACAATCTCCATCGCTGGGCAATGTGCCGAATCGGAATTACATTCTTACCATTGCTCAGTCTCCAGTACATGACGTGACGACAAGGAAGAAGCGTGGTACGCATGAAAACGCAAGAGCAGCGGTATACCTATCATTCGTACCAATACAAAGACAATTAGTCAATAATTAAGATAAATATTGCTAGCATCAACTATAAAACTTACCGACGTATCGACATGATAGGCGTTATTGTCGCTGCCGCACGATACGGTGAACATGTTGGGCGTCACTTCGGTGACCTCGTAGTGGGTAGCTCGGTCCTTTGCAATCCAGTACTGTTGCTCAATCTGACGGTAGGCGTGTGGGCTCACCTCCTGTGAAAGTCGCTCCAGCTCTTTATCCGCGCCCTGATATCGCATGTAAACCACCGCTGTCATATTTTTACTGTATTCCATCTCTGCAACTGCCTGCAGAAATATCAGTGTATCCACACATTCGTCAAGAGGCATCTCAGGTTTCAGGATTTCCTTAAGATGCCCCCACGATGCCTCCAAGCTATCGCATAACACACAAACGTTAGCGTCAAATTAAATGCAGAAGCCTTAACTCCATAAATTCTTACCGGTTATTTGTGTGGTTTCCAAGATGCGGTACGTCTGAACGGGCGTAGAGAGCCCAACGCTCCTTCTGTTGGTCCCAATTCTTCATAAAATAACGGAGAAACGGGTGCGTTGGGTCTGGGATCGCGTCCGTAGAGCGTAACTGAACGTTATCCAAGAGGAAATACAGGTACTTGAGATACCTTGTGTAATCTTCACTTGTGGTTGCTGTTCTCATCATATCCACTGCGTCTTCTACTTGATCCATGTCGAAGCTGCTTGGCCCTCCGTACTCACTCTTTGACATCGCCGACCGGATGTATTTCTTGAGATGGAAGTGACAGAGAATCACTTTAACGTTTGAAAAGTGCGCATCCAAAAGGCTCAGCTCACCCATATCTTTGTCGATCACGATGACACGAATCTCCTCCCACGACGGATTTGAAAACGTGAAAGATTCGATCGCATCGGTAAGACACTCCGCACTCTCATTTTCCATTACGCTGTGCTGCACATACTGACCCTAGGCACGCAAACGGTAACATTAGTACCGTTCGGTACCTACAGGTACATCTGAGGGTAACTCTTGCATTACGTGTCTATAGTCACCAACAGGTGCCTCTAGACACGTAGACTTACATGGCCGTACACATCATGTATCATGAACGAGAATAGCTTGTACCTCGAGTCGTTCGTGTTGTGCGTCTCGTCGATCAACAGCACCTCCGGAAAAGCCTTGAACCAGCGACGCATCTGGCGCGTCTGCAGCGTGATTGTCTGCGCCAAAGATTCGTCATCAACAAACACAGAAGCTCGGTTACCCCGCCGTCCACAAAATTCCCGCATTAGAGATTCAAGTCGCTGCTCTACGGTTCTGGAACCGCGCCGCTTCTCTCTCATTCTGGCAACCATGTTGTGGACGTCACGGAGCGTCACGTTCTGACCTATAAACGGATTCATCAGAAATAGAAGCTAAAGCAAGACGAAAGTCATGTATACGTACCCGTCTTCTCGCGCGGAAGCTGCATGATCCGCTTGGGTTTCGAGCCCGACGCTTGCAACACGTCCACGAACGCAAGTAGCATTGGATCCTTGGATCCTCGACCCGCCGCACCGACGAATAGTTTCGTACACAGCTCGGTCGACGCGATGATTATGGCTGATGCTGTAGCCAGTAACGCGCACCATGAATTTCTGCTTATCTCTGTTCCACGTCACAGCAGCCTTGATATCTGGCTTGCACTCAGTCGATTTGCCGAAGTAGCTCTTTCGTTGACCAGTACTGCGACTTTTTTGACGCCATCCGTGCGTGCAGATAAGTTTCATTCAATAGGTTTTGAATTCATCTGGGATAAGCGAGGGCGGTGAATCGGACGTCTCTCCTGATGTGTTGTCAGCAATAGCTCTGATCTCCGTGTTACGACGGGCCACCGACGTCGAACTACGGAGTCGAAAGAGCTGGTGTGTCCTCTCCTGATACTCGCCCATGTAGCTGTTGAATGCGTCCCAGTTTTCATGCCATTCCTGGTCGATTGGTGAGGCCTCCCACACGCTGGCGGATGGCACGTGCGCCTCTGGCTCGCTTTCACTCATAGACCGTCTCCTGTGCGGTTACAATATCTCTTAGCACACAAGCGCAATAACTTAACGTACACAAATAGCGACCCAAGGTCGACTTGAGGCCTAGACGCGCGAAAATCCAAATGAGCGGCTCCAAATGAGCGGCTCTGTACGTTTTGCGGAGGGACCTAAAGGGGGGGTGTCTGATTTCAGATTTTCGAAATTTTAAAATATCTGGTAATATATCAAGGTAATTTACCGATTGGGTACCGCAAAAGTCCTTTTAGGTGCGATCTCACTCAGTGCTTAAGAAAACTGAGCTACTATTGATATTTGATCTTGACGAATAGAACTATAACTATCAAAAAAAGTCATATGATATTTGGCTACCAAACAAACAGAGTTAAAAACTTCGTTTTGAAGTGCGAACAAATCATTTTTTGGCTATCGCACACTGAGTTTTGCCAAAAGCACCTCGCGGGATATGGCCGATAAATCTCACAACAACCTGCTCATCGACCGCACAATTGGACAAAACAACAGTGGCGCTGTATTTACAGATTTTGCAGTGATCGTGCGCAATGCACGAGTGGATTCATCTGCTTGGCAGCAAGAAAGGCAGGCGCAACAATAGTGCGACACTGCGTTGTCGGCTCAATCTGCCGAGTTGTTCGCCATTCTCGGCGGGTTTGAAGTATCTGGCCTTCGACGCATTATCTCGCGAAGTTTAAGATCTACGATACAGACAACAGCTTGGGAGCAACAGAAGAAAGCTGAGCAGTTCTGCAATTGCTGTTTGGTGCGCACGAACTCCGCTTCTCGGCCGTCCTCGGCCGTGATTGCCAATCCACTTGCAAAGGGTGGTCCAATAATTACGACCGCATTAAGGAATGCAACATCCGGGGCTGCCGGAACCTTGCCATCGGCAATGCCGATGGCAAGGTGCCGATTCGGCAGACCATTGTGCGCGGCACACGAATCCTCGGGCGTAGGCAAGGTCAGAATATGAGCCAGGACTTCCCGTGTTGTTAAGGGGTTAGCCAGGTCCTTTTAACAACCTAGGCTATCCGGGTGATGGGGCTACCACAAGCAAAGGGGTCACCTCCGGCCCCGACGTCTCGCTACGTTATCCTTCTTAAAAACGAAGAGATGGCATTCTGGATCGAGGATCAACGAACAAAAATCAATGGCACGTTTCCGCTCGTTCAACGGGTCGATCCGACTACATAACAGCTACCAACGCTACAGCGTCTGATGCCGTGAATGTAAATGACGAAGCTAACCTGAAAGCGGTCATAAAAGATTAAAATTACCTGTAAGTACGTCCTGTCAGCGCCAGTTGTTTCTGCTACACAGTGGTGCTCTTCAACTGATTTTACTGCCAAAACCGAGTGACAAGCGGTGCCGCCAATGGCGGCCCGCCATTACTGATGGCGCGACAGCCCCAGTGATTGTGCCACCACTACCGGTACACGCCAACTCAAAGAGCTCGCTGGGACACTTTTTCGCGTCAGCAAGTTTCTGTGATTGGATTCCAATCACAGCAACTATTGGAATCCAATCACAGCAACTAACCAATTTGAATGCCGCAAAACTGAAACTTATTCAATTTAAAGAGCTCCGTCAGCTTAGAAGTGTTCGTGCGTGTGTGTGTGTGTGCTCAAAGTGTCCAAGCTAATATGTCAACGAAGACATGATTGTAAACGAATCGTCTACTATTAATACATGTACTTGCACGATGTATCATTGAATTAGTACTCGAATCGAAGATCTCTGAAATCAGAGTCTGATCAAGATCAATTTGAGCGGTCTGATTAGGAAGAAAACCCGGAATGTATCTGTTTATGCTATATGATAGGTTTGAACCTTCACTCCTTCTTTCTCAGCCAATAATAAGCGTGCTCGGGTGACAACTCAATAAAAGAAACGAAACAGAAGAGCGAAGAAGCAGCGAGCCACGAGCAGTACGCTTCCGATCGGAGTATCCCCAACGCACCCGAGAGCCCCACACAGTCCCTGTCGATTCCAAGCACCATGACGGCCCACGTGGACACGAACAAGAACGTCAATTGGATGGACTCACGTGGCTTCTGGACATTTTACATCATGCTATTGGCCTCGTTGTACATGGCAATGCCCATCGCCTTCCCTACCCACGGCGATGCCCTCACTGCAGTGAATGTCATCCACGGCGTGGTATGTAGCCTGCTAGCTATTAGATTTAGCTGGGCAGTGATATCGAGTATCTTTGTACTGAAATGATTGCTGCAGGTCTCGTTTGGTATCATGCACTGGATCAAGGGCTCGCCCGACGACAACTCGATGGGCGACTACCGTGAGCTCACATTCTACGAGCAGATCGACCAGGGCCACCCGTGGACCAACACGAAGAAGTTCCTCATGATGATCCCTACTTTCCTGTTCTTGGCTGCTTCGGTCGCCACGGATTATGATACGCTCCACCTGCTCATCAACTTCCCCATCTGGGCCACGCTCATCCTGGCCAAGCTGCCCGAACTCGACCGCGTGAGAATCTTTGGTATCAACTCCACGGTCGGTATTGACGATCACAAGAAGAACTAACCCAGCACACGACCAGACGACAAGCGAGGAGGGTAGCGCAAACTACCAGAGGCATCAGTAATGGCTTCATCATTTGTGAGTAAAACCGATGAACAGTGAACAATTCAGCTGGAGAAGACAGGATAAGAGTGGCCCTTGTTGTCTTCTTAAATCTTCTTTTGCCACGTACTTCAAAGACACATGTATCCCCTTGCAATGCGACCGACAAAATACAAAAGCTTGTCGATCTACTGTACATACACCTTCACAAAATCTCTGTTGTTGCCGGTAACTTGCGGTATTCTAGGATTAAAAAAGTATTTTTTTACATGAGTGTAGACGAACCCAAAAATCATCTACTAAAAAAAACAGTAGTAGTTGATGAAAAAAATGGCTGTACTTATCCAAAACCACACAGCTCACATAACATCTACCGCTGCTCCTCCGCTGCGCAGCAAAAAAATTTCTTTTTTTTTTCTTCCTGTTGCTTCTTTCTCTGCCGGTTGCTCTCTCCCTCTGCATCTCCCTCCTCCATCCACCTGTCCATCTTCGTTCGGAATGAGGGAGCTCCGATCGTGCCACGACGAATGGAGATCGCACTGACCTTGAAGTTGCAGGACGCAATAGTCAGTAAGAAGCTGTGAGGGCTCTAGCAGCATCCGCTCTTGGATTTAGACGCTTGGGGCGGGGTGATCGGGAACGCCTCACGCTCGGGCTGCGGCGGGTTCTTAGGCAGCCTCTTCGCAATGGCGACGAACAAATCCTTCACGTTCACGGCAGTCTTTGCCGATGTCTCCATGTGTAGGATATCATTATCTTCTGCGTACTGGTGGGCCTCCTCGAACTCAACTTTGCGACGTGCCTCAAGATCAGCTTTGTTACCTGCAAGAGCGATGACCACGTTGGGGTCACCGCGACGCTGCAACTCCTTGACCCACGACTTGGCACCAGTAAACGAGTCCTAAACATTAAAATACGGGCATACATAATTGTAAGTATGATCCTACGACAGGTTGCCTCTCGATTAACAGGTGGGCACCTTGTTGGTCACGTCGTACACGACGATAGCAGCGGCAGCACCACGGTAATACATCGGTGCTAAGCTGCGGTAACGCTCTACATCGAAGAATGGTAGTCACACATTAGTACACTTGTTCCGCCGACTTGCCAGCTCACCAGGGTAAATACTTGCCTTGTCCTGCGGTATCCCAAATCTCAAACTTGACCGTCAATCCGTCCTCGAGTCCGACTGTCTGTGTAAGGAAAGCAGCTAGAAATCATAGACGAATGCATAAAGAGAACCACATGATTAAAAAATGTACTCAATCCATCAGCCGATGGGAGCGTATAGATCACGTTTTCGACTGCTAATAAGCCCACGTTGGGCGTCGTACCTCCGATCGTCGGCTCCTGGAACTCGAAGAACTCGTCGCGTACGAACCGCACGACCAGACAAGACTTGCCCACGGCCGTATCGCCTAGCAGCACTAGCTTAAAATGGCACGTTTTTCCTTGTGACATCTTGTTCTGTTCTCCTCAATCAAAGCTTTCTTCTCTTTCTGCGTCTGCTCGCTGAATTCTCGCTTCTGCTCGGTTGTAGCTGCTTCTCGACGCGTAGATGGTCGATCCGATACTGTATTTTGCAACGGCGACCTGTAGCGTAGCTCAATGGTGAACTAAGAGACGCTGAACGCTTCCTTCTTCCTTCCTTTTCGCTTTGGTTCTGCTTCTTTTTCTCGCACGGCACACACGCGGTACTCACAGCGTTTTTGTATGGATCCCCAGCCGGCTGAGATGGGAGAAAAAAATCCCCCTCCGAAAGTCAATACACATCCGATATGACGGGATTTGGATCATGGATAGTAAAAATAAATACTAACGTTACTGCTGTATTGCATCGTCAAGGAGCAGTAAACATACTTCGTTAATAATTATTCTAAACCAAGCGCCACAAATGCAGGATAAACAGGGAAGGAAACACACAAAAATGTAACATTCGTGTTGTGTGTGAGCGTTTCCTATTAGCATCGAGTTGGCTATCGACTGCTTGCATCCGCTGGCTTGATCAACTCTTCGTCGTCCTACGGAATGGGCTTGATCTGGACAAATAGCAACAGCGACGTGAGGAAACAGCTGCGAGTCATAAGGCTATAACCGCGGAAGATAAGAACGCACGCACCTTGAAGTGCAGTGTGATCAATGAGAACACCAGACATTTGAGGTCCTGCACCAAGTAGTAAAGCACGCGCAGACCTTCCGGGTCCTTGCTGTCCTGCACGTCCAGCAACGAGCCGATCTTCGCGCACTGCAGATATGCCAGCCGCTTCGTAAGCAAACTAGCACAGCAAAAGCCATAATACATGCAACGCACCGTAAAGGAAATGTGGTCGTTGCCCAGTACTACTTCTAGTTCTTGCCGTCCAACGCGGTCGGGCTCGGGCCACTCCTTGTCGTCTTCTCTGTCAAGGTAAAGCAGCACATTCGCCCGTCAGCAGTCTTAGCACCATCGCAGCATACATAAGGACGCAGAGCGACGTACTTTGTGATTTCACTATCGCTAATGATCCGCTTCACCTCCTCAATCACCGACTTGGACACCGTCACTACATCGGGGAGCGCAGCCACCACAACGAACATGTTAGCTCAGTCGTGTGAGTATGCGAAGCTTCGCTGTAAGACTACTGATGCAGTGAATTATTAGCGCTTACCTTCTTTTCGAATCATAGAGTCCTTCTTGTAGTTGGAGTTGTTGGCGTAGCGAAGTTTCCCGTCGGCACGAAACTCGAACTCCATGAACTCATGACCAAACTTGCCGCGGTGCCCGACGCTGCAACAGCACACGCCCATATCAAGCAACAGATACCTAGTTTAGTTTCCTCTTAAGCCGTCTCTTAGCAGGCCGCTGTAACGCACTAGTAGCGAACGTAGAAGTCGTCGTCCCGAGGCATCTTGTTACTTTTTGTCTTTTAGCAATGCAAATGTTGTTTCAAATATCAACCAATCATATACTTAAATAATAGAGCCTTTTTTACCAATGGACAGCCAAGATTCAACATCAATTGAGTCCCCCTTGAACGTCGAGGTGTCGGTGAGTGGGTCGTGTATCTGGCTGCTTCCTGCCTACGACTGAAGCTCGATTCGACTATAATATTGGGCTAATGTTACTCTCGCATCTTGTAGCTTTTAGACTAACCACAAACGGCGCGGCGTTAGTCTTCAGAATCGCTGCTAGGGATAAAAAAAGAAAGAGCTCATATGTCAGCGCAAGGGACTCCAGTGCCTGACAATCTCAAGTCTCCAGTTGGGAGGAAAGCCAACCCGAAGGCACCGTCTAAGGTTGCTAGTAAGCGCCGTGCAGTATCTGGAGCAAACGGCACCGCGAAGCGTGCGACACGCCGCGAGCTCAAGAAGCTGGTAGAAGTGGACTTGGAGGAGAAGGACGACGTCTCGACAGGTTGGTTGGCTACGAAGATGCCAAGTCATTTGTGTTTAATGAATGATCTAATTGACTCATCACGCACATTTTTGCTGTAATGAAGCGATCAAAAAGGAAAATACGGCCGCTGTGCCGTTTGGAGTGGATGCCACTAGCGCGTCTATCACACCCACGAGTCTGCATGATGATTTTGTGAATATGATGAAGACGAAAGGTCTGGAGAAGATAGCAACAGAGGCAGGACTTTTGAAGAATGGCGCTCTAGTGGAATCGCAGGCTTCTGCGGCCACGTCGGCCGCTGTGACACCTGCCAGCTCTGGAAGAGGAAAGAAGTCGGCGCCCACGGCTTCAACTCTCGCAAGCCCGTCGTTCACCAGTCCGTACGTTTACATTGGAAATTGCTATTGGGAATTAATGATAGACTCACTGTGTTCGTATTTTTCAGCTCACCTGGGAAGAAAAGGAAATATTTGAAGATCAACAAGGGCTTGCGCCATTTTAGCATGAAAGTGTGTCAAAAGGTGGAAGAGAAGCACGTTACGTCGTACAACGAAGTTGCTGACGACCTAGTGCGCGAGTTCGTCACAATGCGACCAAATGATGCGGTACGTCGACCCCATAAAAAAGAAAAGCTCGTCGATGTGCTCACCTTGTGTAATATTCAGGTATACGATGAGAAGAACATCCGTCGGCGTGTTTACGATGCGCTGAACGTATTGAGGGCCATGGATATTATTTCAAAAGAGCGGAAGGAGATCCGATGGAAAGGACTGCCGTCAAATTTGCAACACGATTCGGAAATGCTCTTGGTCTGTTGTCTTTACATTGGTGCAGCTGGATTTGGGAGTAATTATCTTATAGATGATGTTATTGTGACAGACCGAACGCAATGAGCGCATGAAGAGTGTGGAGCAGAAGAAACAACATCTGCAGGACTTATTGGTACAGCAAGTTGCAATGAAGAACCTTTTGAAGCGAAATGCCGAACGTAAGCGAAAGGAGAGCGAGAACCCCACAGCTGCCACTATTGTACGCGACGAAGGTCGAGTCTTCTTGCCGTTTATTGCAGTGAACACCAGCAAAGATACGGTGATTCAGTGCGAAATGTCGGAAGACCGTCAGGATATCTTCTTCAACTTCAGCGCGCCGTTCGAAATCCACGACGACGCAGATATTTTGCAGAAGCTCAACTTACACAGGGCGCCGTATACTGAGCTGAAGCAAATGGTGCCTGACAAACTGCTGTCCTACCTTCCAGCCGAGTGCGAAACGAAGAGCGACGAGTAGATTAGGCTGATTGTTAGGTAGGTAGTCTAGTAAAAGTGCAATTGTGGGAAATCGGGTGTTTGTGGTGAATCCATCTACACCTTTTCAGTTTGGAATTATTTGTTTACTTCGAAGTACTTGAGTTCGTTGCGATGGAGAAGCATCTACGAAAGAAGAAAAGTGTTTGTCGTTTGTTCTTGTTGTTGTAGTGTCGGGGTCACACCTGTTGTGCCGCCAGTCTTGTGAGAATCCGGTCTCGGATCATTCTGTTGGGATTTAATTAAATGGAGCGCGCTTGGTTCGCTTCTCATGATCTGCCGGTCACCACCACGTCAGCATAGCTGCGCGTCTTGGAGCCTGATTCCGGGCGTCTCTCCTCTGCAAGAAAGACCCAGCCTTCCACATCTGCCTCGCGTGTAAATGCCGTTTCCTGGGATACTTGCTCGCCGGGTTTGTCGGATGTACTGTTAGTCTTGTCGGGCGTGCTGCCGGGGCCGAAGAAGCGGTTCAAAATAGAGTCTAGCATAGTCGGTCTTTGGTTACGCGTCGTCTTGGTTTGGTTAGCTTGCGCCTGTATTGCTATTTCTCAATGTGAGCTGCGCGTTCGTTCTCCGTATTCTGAATCTCTGGGAGCGCGAACTTCAAAGTGTGAGAAAGAATTCGGGAAAAGTGCTCTTCCGTGACCATAGTGAAACCAAGTCACATTCTGAATTCAAATTCAAGCAAGAAATTCAACCGCAAACCGTTTTTGAGCAGTGCACGATTTGACATTGCCATCAACAACACGTGCCAGACGACTTTCGTTGTTGCAGCTATTCATGGAAAATGGTACCCACGTGAATGAACTACATGTGCATGCATTATAGCTAACTTAGGACTTTTAAATCGACATTCCATGCAGCAACATTTGAGGGGGTGAAGGAGAAAATAACCATGACAGATTCAACCTGCTTCTGCGCACCAATGTGGTCGAGAACGCGATAACTTGCAGCAACCAACACATTCCAACTGGAAAAGGTGGCTCAAGAATCTTGAGTCAAGATGTTTAACTTACTCGCAACTACCGGTAGCATGCGTTCGTTGCGACAAGAATCTTCTCTTGCTTTGTGGCAATCTTTCCGGATCAGCAACTTCTAAACCTGTGTAAAATTGATGTGGCACGCTATCCCGCCACATTTTGCCAGCTGACCAACAAAAATGGCGTCGGAGACAGCGGACAAGGACGCGTCGCCCGCTGTGGCGTCTACATCTAAAGACGAGATCGTCGGTGCGAGCGAAAAATCGAGTCAAAACACGGAGGATTCAATTAAGAACTCTCAAGGCAACGAAGATGCCGATACCGGGGAGACTAAGCAACAGGATGAGCCTGCAGCTGCCAACGACGTGGAGATGAAGGAAGCTGATGAGGGAAAGGACGAGGAGGTGAATCCCACTACTACGGTAGAAGAAGACGTAGATATGGTGGAGGCAAAGGACGAGACGGAAGAGAACGCTGCTGACGACGACAAAGCAGCGTCTAAGAACTTGTCAGGTGAATTGCGTACGGAGGAGAATGAGGCAAAGACGGAAGATGAAGAGCCTAGCACTGTTAAAGCGAAGGAGGCTGCCGCAGATGCGGAGGCTGCTGAGAGTGGTGATGTGGACATGAAGGCGGCTGAAGCGGAAGCGAAGAGTGAAAACAACGATGAAAATGCGTCTCCTTCCAAGACGCAGGCATCCGTTCAAGCTGACAATACGCCGCAGCAGTCGACACAAGATGATACTGAGATGAAGAATTCTAGTGAATCGTCGAGTCCGAAGCATAAGGAACAGGTGCAGTCATCTCCATCTAAAACTAGCAACGGAGTGAACGGGTTAGCGGAACCTGCTGCTAAGAAGCAAAGAACGAGTCCAAAAACTCCTGAAGATGCCACTCCAGCTAAGGAAGCCGGATCGTCGTCTCTGATTCTCTCACGTGACGATATGGCAAAGATGGAGGAGGACAGCGGTCGACTGAAGTTTGATGTGATCACAAACGATGGTACTGACGAACATATGATCCAGCTCACGACTCTGAAGAATATCTTTGCGAAACAACTGCCAAAGATGCCGAAGGAGTATATTGTACGCCTGGTTTTCGATAAGAACCACCGCTCCATGCTCCTTCTCAAGAATGGTACCCACGTTATTGGCGGTATCTGTTACCGACCGTTCGAGAAGAACCAATTCGCAGAGATTGCGTTCTGTGCCATCAATGCCTCGGACCAGGTGAAAGGATACGGCACGCGGCTGATGAACCACTTGAAGGAATACGTCAAGACCAAGAACATCACGCACTTCCTTACGTACGCCGACAACTACGCTATTGGATATTTCAAGAAGCAAGGCTTCACGAAGAGTGTGTCGATGGCTCGGCCGAACTGGTATGGCTACATCAAGGATTACGACGGTGGGACGCTGATGGAGTGCACAATTCACACCCAGATCAACTATTTAAGGATCACGTCAATGATTCATCAGCAGCGCAATGTACGCTTCCTGTTGTTTGTCTGTTGTGTAGATCGTGGACTAACTGAGTGTTTGTACTTTTGTGAAGGCAATCCTAGACAAGATCCAGGAGCGATCTCGTGCAAAGACAGTGTACGATGGTCTGACAACCTTTGCAGAGGGAAGGCTGATGGACATTTACATGGTTCCTGGCGTCAGTACGTACCGTCTACATCATTTAAAATGAAAATGCGGTGGGCTAACAAGTGTTTTTTTTTGCAAATAGAGGAAGCTGGCTGGTCACAGGCTACAATCCGCAATAACCGTATCGGGTGCGTAAGGTTCTGCGTCAGAAAGAGACTTTATGCTAATGTTTTGTCAATTATGTCGATTCAGAACTCGCGATCAAGGCAGCTTAAAGGCACAGCTCTCACAGCTGCTCAAGGCAGTGTCCAACCATCGGAGTGCATGGCCATTCCATGAGCCCGTGGACACCAGTGTCGTGGTTGACTACCTTGACCACATTAAGGAACCCATAGACCTCCAACTAATCAGCAAGCGCATCGACAGTGGAGCCTATATTTCCAAGGCTGCGTTCAAAGTAGACCTAGAGAAGATGTGCGACAACTGCATGCTCTACAATACGCCGGACACCAACTACTACAAGTACGTTATCGTCAAACTTACTTAATGAGGCATAACTGACCAGTGTCCATGTGTTGCATTTCTAGGGCCGCTATCGACCTCAAAGAGTTCATTCAGTCTCGAATTCAGATTAGGGATCTCAAGTAGAAAATGCAGAAATGAATAGCTCTCCTTTCGACATGTAGATTTGCAAAAAAACTCACAACTTCCAGTTGCCAATCATGCTCGCCAACATATTATGAAGATCCAAGTGTACATGTAAACATGTAGATACATGTTGTTGGTGTTGGGTTTGAATACTGAGTACTTCAAGTTACACGATCTGAAACGGCAACAATTGCAGAATAAGGGTCAAATTCGATGGTCCAAAAATATGTACCAAAATATGGAGCTATTAATAGTGGGCAGGGAACCCGAAAATGCAATACTAAGATTAATACATCGATGTGAGCTGAGAAAATTAATAATTCAATTATTTGCATTATCCCGGCCCATACTCGAGCGTACCTTGTCCACCGCACTCAGGTCCCACAAGTCGCGGTTGTAGTTCAGAAACATTATCATCTCAAGCCTGGCTGGAGACATTCGCTTACGTAGATCAGACAGCACCAGCTTAGCAAGAGAGAAGAAGCGCTCACACTCGTTAGACGTTGGCGGGATGTACGCGACGTCAACGTAGTGCGAGCGCTTCACGACCTTGCGTTTCTTGAACGCTGCTCTCACAATAGAGCACTCCTCGGCGACTCTTGAAGACGACCGTTCGAGATCAGGGGACCTAAATTCAGCGCAGGCTAATTTTTCCGCGACGTTTAGCGCCTCCCCACGCTGTAACTTGACTAGACCTTGCTCTAAATTGGGGTTGTTCACTATAGATGCCGTTGTTGACAGCCGAGGCTGTAGGGCTGGGTATTCCTTCACAACCTGGTCAAAAAGACGTCGCGAAGCGGACAAAGTTAGCGTAGACTTCTGCAGCTCCTTGGTAACGGCTTCAAAAGCTGCTAAATCTTTAAGAAGCGCCTTGACGCGCTCGTGCTCCGCACGCCGTAGTAGGAGAGGTTGCACATCATGCTCCACGAGGACATTGAGGCCCAGCTGAACAATTGCCGGCTGGAGTTATGCGTAGCGCTCTACCATCTCGTACGTGCTCGACCATCTGGTGTCGTTCCTCAGCAGAGGAGACAGATGGGAGACGCGGCGAAGAATTGCTCTACCTTTAATCGTACGCAGCTTGGACATCAAGGTATGGACCTTGGTTATCAACTCGTCTTCGTACTTGAGGAAGTCCTTGACCGCTAAATTAAAGCGGTGGCTAGCGCATCCGATTAGCGGTATAGCACCCTCCTTCCGGCCAATGTACTGGCTAACGGAGCAGTTATCGCCGACCATGAACTTCACTGCGCTCCAGGGCTTGTTGTATCGCGACAGCGTATCAGCGATTAGGTCGTACTGGCTCTGTGCGCTAAGATCTTCCTCCGTCTCTACGGGCGAGAAAGCTAGCAGCACGAAGCGACGAGATAAGCACTCTAAGTCCTCGTAGTACTCACTGGCCGCGCTGCTACCGGTTTTACCGGTATTACCGGTGGCACTGTCAAATACTGCAAAGATTGCAACGTAGTGACGGTTGCTGCTTGTCCAGCCGTCCAATACGAGACCAAATGATTCGGGTAGCTCACTGGCTACACGGCCCTCAACTACCTCGAACAGCAATACTATATCGCGGAGTAGCGTGTCCTCTGACACGGTAGAAAGTGCCACATTCAGCCGGGTGAGCCTTCGCTCCACAAATGCAAACGGGAGGCGCTCACAAATCACCCATTCGAGCCAATGGTGTAGATCCCGCGTACGTTGGCTGACTAGGCAAAGGTTTAGGGAATTCTGGCGGCGCGTAGCTTCTTGGGCTTCTTGCTCATAGTCCTCGTGGTTGCGTCGTAGGTGGTTTAGTAGATTCGTGTAGCCGTTGCCCTTCTTGTACTGCTTGCCGCAGGTCGTGCAGTTGTAGAAGCCGTCACCAACCTCAGTGAAGAGCATTGAGCAAATTTGGCTGCTCGTTAGGGGACCATGATGGGCAGAGAGGGCACTGTAGCGGTAGAGGGGTGCCCAGAAGACTGTAGATTGAATTCTGAATGGATGTTTGGTAGGTTTGGACGTGGCCGGCACCCTGTATTGTAAATGGCTGGTAGCAAGCGACCCTGTGGACTTTGTTGGCATGTACCATAGCAATTTATGAATGAATTGTAATAAATTAAAAAATGAATTGAGATGTAAGAATTAATAATTAAATTAAAAATTAGGATTCATTTTTATGCATATTATTTTTTCGGGTTCCCTGATAGAGGAACTTTTAAATGATTCATCAATTGACATGTAAAGTGCTTTTTTGGAGGCAAGCATCAAGCCGTAGATAGAAGAATTGCAGTATCACTCTATGCAGAATCTACATGATACTTGTTTAAAGTCGAGACTGTATGAGCTCACGGAGGTCGATAGCGGCCCTGATAATGCACACGTGGACACGGTCAGCTAACAGTATGCGCCCGTCATTATGAATATTATGCTTCTTGGCTACGCCGTACTTGTAATAGTTGGTGTCCGGCGTTTTAAAAATTGTGCAGTTGCTGCACATATTTTCTAGGTCTGCCCCTCGGAGATATAGGCTCCACTCTTAATGCGTTTTTGAATGCGTTGGAGGCCCACTGGATCCTTAATGTGGTCAAGGTAGTCGACTACGATCCTGGTGTCCACGGGCTCGTGAAAAGGCCATGCACTCCGACGGTTAGAAACTGCCTTGGGTAACTGAAAGAGCTGCTGCCTTGATCGCAAGCTCTAGAAATGACAATTGCTGGCATCTAAGTAATCTGACGCTGGTGTCAGAAAGGATATATGTGGATGCTACGCACCGTGAGCGCACTGTTGCCGAATGTACAGCAGGTATCGGGTTCACCTTGCGCTTCTTGAGAGTCAACTCATCGCTGATAAGGTCCTCAGCAGCGCGTGCACCGAATAAAGTCGCCAAAGCATTCTTAACCGACTCACTTAGTAGTGGTGGAGCCACAACGATGACATGAACTTTTCCCTCTGGAATTTTGCTGAGTAGTACTTTGTTGATCTTGTCTGTCGGGTTGGCCATTTCCCTCAGCATATAAAGGTCCATCTCTTGGGAACATTTCCCTTCCGGCTCATAACTGGATTATTCGAGCTTGGCCACTTGCCACTCTGTGACATTGCGAAGAAGAGATGCAGCTCATCGGCGTCCACATACTTCAAGCTGTTTGGCTTCTTCTCTTTAATCGAGTCCTTTAGGTGGCCCACGGACAGGGTTGTGTCGATATCTACAGGGAACGCAATCATACGGAACTTCTGTGACAGAACCATATTTTGAAAATGCTCCGGAGTACAACATGCCTACTTTTTGCAAGAAAATAGAGTCCAGAATCGATTCTAGATTCTAGTCGCGGCAGATAATTTACCCAATTTTAGAAAGGTGTATTTGTTTTGTGAAACATGTTTTTAGCCTGCAATACAAAACACGAGCCCATCAGTATCCACACGTTGCCAAAATGGCAAAACGCAGCGACGCCGAGAAGTCGGCCGTCAACTTGGACGACATCGACTTTGACGAGCTGGACGACTATCTGGAGCTGTTTCAACAGGACGGTGTGATCAAAGAGGCTTTATCCAAGGGCGTGGACCTGCGTGAGTATGCACAACAGATCGAAGAGGAGCTGCGCGCGGCCGAGGCGGCGTCTGTATCCCAGTACGTCATGAAGTCCGCTGATATCGTAGAGCTGCACGACGAGGTGCAGGACTGCGATAATCTATTGGCTAAAATGCAGGAGATGCTGCTAGGTTTCCAGGCCGATCTAGGCGGCATCAGTGACGAAATCCGCCACTTACAGGACGAATCCATTGGGATGAACGTAAAGCTCAAGAATCGCCGTGAGACGGAGGATAAACTACAAACCTATCTAGATCAAGTGGCAGTGGCTCCATCTCTAGTTAAAACTATAGATGAAGGGGAAGTGAACGAGGCGTATCTCCACGCTTTAGTCACACTCAACGGGAAGCTCCGCTACGCAGCACTAAGCGACCCCGACCCGTCCGGCTCCAGCTTTGATCTGGTCCCGTCACAAACTGCAGCTTTTAACGACGTGGAGGCTCAACTTAAGAAATTAAAAGCAAGAGCTATTGCCAGGATTCGCGAGTTCTTACTGGCCAAGATGAACGAAGTGAAGAAGCCGAAAACCAACGTGCAAATGGTGCAGCAGAATACGCTACTACCTATGAAGTATCTGGTGACTTTTCTGGCAGACAACGCGCCGGGAGTGGAGGAGGAATTCAGAGAAGTGTACGCTGAAGCCATGAGCAAGACGCTGGTGAACGTGTTCAAGTCGTACCACACAGGACTCATGAAGTTCCACGAGGAAGTAGCAGCTCGTACTGATGTCATTGTGGTGGACGAGCAGTCGTTGAAAGGGATTTTTAGCTACCGCGTGAATTTGAGCAAGAGGAACGACACATTCTCAGTTACTGAGCGTGAGAAGATCTTGGAGACGGCGTCAGCACCGCCGTTGATTCTCCATGTTGCTCAACAAGAAGGGCTGAAACTATCGTATGAAGCAGTGTTCCGTAACGTGCAGCAGCATCTGATGGACTCAGCTACATCGGAATATCTGTTCTTGATTAAGTTCTTCAAGCCTACCAACCAACAGGAGAACGTGTTCCGTAGTCGTGACTTGTTCATGCGTGTGTTTGCCAAGACACTGTCGCTATGTCTCGAGAATATGGAGAACTATCTGTTCACGTGCTACGACGCCATTGGGCTTCTGCTTATGATCCGTCTTACATACGCTCAGAGATTGGTGATGGAGAAGCGTCGTATCCCGTGTTTGGACGCGTACTTTGACCGTGTGGCGCTGCTGTTGTGGCCGCGTTTCAAGGCTGTTTTCGATCTCAATTTGATGAGCGTGAAGAACGCAAAGGCCAAGAAACTGGGACCGATTGATCTGCATCCTCACTTTGTCATTCGACGCTATGCTGAGTTCGCCTCCTCCATCCTCAGCTTGAGTATGTACACGCAGCAGAATCATACCAAGTCTGGTGACGACTCTGCGATCTCGACCGCTCAGATGCATGAAAACGGAGCAGGTGACATGGTTCTAAGTAACTTGACGGCGATGCGGGACGAGATCCTGAGCTTATTGAGTCGATTGTCGGAGCAACACAGCAATGCGAAGGACAAATGCGTGTTCCTTATCAACACCTACGACCTCGTACTCACACACTTCGAGGAGAGACGTGTCATTTCAGAGGAGACTTCGAAGTTCGAGGAGCTGCTGGCTGCTCAGCGGGAGAAGTTCGTCGAGGAAGAGCTGATGACGTATTACGCCAAGCTTATCCAGTTTGTTCGACTACATGAGCAAGTTACACTCGGCAAAGGAGGCTCGTCGACGGGAAGTAGCCAGCAAGTTGACACTGCGCAGGTAGAGAAGATCGTGCGGGAGTTTGCAGCGACGTGGAAGGCTGGCATCGAGAAGATGAACAGCAATGTGATGACGTACTTCTCGAACTTCCGCAACGGCATGGAGATACTTAAGCAAGTTCTCACGCAGTTGCTGCTGTACTACACGAGGTTTGTGGAGATTATCAAGCGGAACTACCAGCGACCTCCTTCATTCAACTCGGAGATTGTGACGACGCAGGAGATTCTGTACGAGATCAAGAAGTATAGTCGGTCATTCTAGCGTGTGACGGAAGGTAACAAAAGGTGAAGTTCATTGTTGTAATTCACTCACGCTTGTTCCCAAAGTGACGACGTTTGGCTCTGATCTCTATCTTTTTCCTGACCTTCACTCAAACTTCAGGAATTCGTGTAGATGGTCTTTGTGCTCTATACTCCCACCATAATTGGCGTCGGATCGATGTTGTACCCGAGCACAAGCACGATGAGACCGTAGCCCAGCGTGACAATCAACGCCATTGTTACGAGGGAGAACGTCACACCAACACGCAGAAAGTCTTTCACCTCCAGATACGGCTGGCCGTGGTCGTCCAGAACCAAGAGTGAGTTGATGTTCGGGAAGGACGAGAACGGGAGCGCCATCGCTGCAAGACAAGGACATCGGTTGTTAGCGCTTCGTGGCTACATGTGCAGCACAAATCATCCTTACCAGCAGAGATTGCCAGCGCACAGCAGATCACGGGAATGTGCGGGTGTCCGATCTGGATTGCCATTTGCACGATAATTGGCAAGAGAATGATGGACGCGACCGTGTGCGAGACGAAAGTAGTCAGGCAAATCACCATACTGCACAGCGAGACAGTGACCATCCAAACGTTTCCAGAGGGGAGTGCATGGATGACCGTCTGACTGAGAGTGTCCAGTAGGCCTGATCGTTGCACAGCCTGCAATAAAGCACGCAGTTTAATCACTCATAATTGTTGCCAAAACATCAAAGCAAGGCCGTACATCTCCCAAGACGTTGCCACCGCCGATCAGGAACAAGATATGCCACGAGAACGAGTTGAAGTCGAATTGGCTGAGCATGCCCGTGCCAAACATGATGAACTGCAAATTAACAATACAGTTAGCATTAATGAAGCGTAGACAAAGCTAGAGTATTGCAGGGACTTACCATGAACATCATCGAGATGATACCCAAGTCTCCGAATGTCGCGCTCGTCACCGAGAATGACGCCCACAAGAAGATGGTCAGAAGCGTCATGGAAACGACAACGACGTGCAGGCTGCTGATCTTTTGTTTCTGGTCATAGACAATCTGTGGGATGTACGTCGCATCGCGAGGGTCCATTACCCACAGCAAGAACGCCCAACACTACGCGCACAATGGCAGTTGGTAAGTAAGCAGAAAAGGGTGACAGCTCATGACATAATTCCGCTTACCATAATCGTGCCGACAGTGCAAAACGGAATAGCCATCGCCATCCACTGGCCAAAGGTGACGGTGTATCCAGCCTTCTCCAAGAACGACACTGCAAGCGTGTTTTGTAGTGAGGAGATTGGCGTCATCATCCCTCCAAGGTTGCAGGCAAAGGCCAGACCAATAAGCAGTGTCTTCACGTAGGTGCTGTCCTTGGGGAAATCCCTGATGATAGGAAGCAGCACCGACACACACAGCACAGGAGCTGTGTGGTTACTGATCCACATTGACAGGAACAGTCCCATCATCATAATTGCCAGCAGGAACAGGTTCGGACTCTTCTTGAATCGACGTTGCAGGAACGCAGCGATGTAGAGCTCGATCTGGCATTTAGAGAACGCAGCCGAGATGGAATAACTAAGCCCGGAAGGCACGTTAGTCAAGTGTCCAAACCTGTAATAATAAAAACGTCATCATACGCACCCGCCCATGATAAGGATAGTGGTGTGGTTGACCAACATGGACATCACTTCCTTGGCGGATTGCTCTACAAACAGACGTCAGCAAATCACTGCTACAGTGGAGAAACGATTGGCCACGTACTTGCAGTGAGCAGATGGTCCGGGTGGGCCTTGTCGTTCAAGATGTGTAGAAACACAACAAGCGGGGGGACAAGAAGCGCTGTGGCGAAGTACGGGAGGGCCTCCGTCACCCACAGAGTTGTGATAAAAACGAGCATGGCCAGGCATCGCTGTTGTACATCCTCTCCTGTAAAGTATCAAGCAACGACACAATAAATAACCTTGATCCCAAGATTCAGCTCGTATAAACTATCCTCACCTTTTGGCGTGATGCGAACAAGCAGGAGGAAAACAAAAAGCGCCACCGAGATGCAAAAGGGGACGATTTTCACCTAAAAGGGCAGGAAATGATAGGCAGAATCCAGTACGGAACACGAACGAAGCTTCAGTACAGCCCCTTCTCCAGCGGTATCTTTTCAGCCGTAACACTCACCTTACGAAGCAGTGAGTTCTGGTCCCCCTGCATTCGTCGCATACGTCGCTCCATGTTTCCTGCCTCCAGTTTATCCCTGCGACCAGGTCGTACATGATGTCAACATTTGTCATCTCCATCCAGCATGACAATCATCCAACGCACCTGGACGTGAGACCAAACACGCGCTCCAACAGATCATCGATATCAGTAGACGCGTAGAAGCGCTCGTTGGCCAGTCGCTCCATGAAAGCTTCCTGCGTGTGAGCCTTGATCGTCTTGTCAAACTGCAGCAATAACCCAACTCGTGAGCAACCACAGCATACACTCTAAGACCCAAGGACTCTCATGTACCTTCTTGACGATCTTACGGAAGCCCGAGTGGTTGATCTGCACGAACATGCGCAGATCCACCAGCGTGTCGTAGATTTCCTGCAGCGCCGCAAACCCGTGATCCGCTACAAGCACATTGTCAGCCTCTCAATGACCCAAATAGCTGGCAGAATACTCGTACCTTGCGAGTGGGTACGTGAGCGCGTGTGCACGTGGCCTGTGGGTGTCTTCTCGTCCTCCAGCATGGTCTCGAACTCGCCCACAGACCTGGTGAGTTTGACTACTTTGCCCACGTAAAAGTCGTTGACGATCTTCAGGTTGGCATCCAGCACCTCCCAAAACTGATCCTTGGCGTCCTGCACATCGTTCACCACGGGCTTGAGCAGCGGATGGGTCTCGTCCACAGTCACCTGGAGCTGTACGTCTCCGGCGTTGTGCTCCATCTTCTGCTGCAGCTTCTTCTGCTTGTTCTGCTTCTTCTCCACCTCGAAGGCCACACGCTTAATGAGTCGTTTGAGGCGCTTGTACTGCACGTAGTTGTCGCGCCATTCCGGGTTGGCCGAGATCTCGAGCTGCTTGCCGAACTTCATGGCGTCAAGAGTGAATGTCGGAGCGGTATCCGGCGGTTTAGTAAGTGGCTCAGCAAATGAGATGGCCGTAAAACGGGCGATCAAGGATCATAATTTGAAGCAGTTGATCCAGCAACCTAAAAACGCTACAGCAACTTTACAGAAATCTTCCGGCTTGCAGTTTTGACTCTCGCAGGACAAATCAGAGCCTAACCGAGGAAAATTTACACACAACTGTACATGTACAGTAGCAACAGAAGGCTCAGATCTTTAGGCAGCACTAAGTTTTACATGTACACGTACGTGCCGTTATGGTTCTTGTTTGATAGTTGTTGCAACGGGGTGCAGCTTTATACATGTTAACTGGAGCTGACGCACATAAACGATGAGACATGTCTTCGTGTCACCTGCGCTTCGGGCGACATTTCGCCACAAAAGACTTGAATAAGAATAAAGAGCTCCTATCAACCATGGCGTTCCGTCGCGAGGTGTCGCCGCTGGACAAGATGATACTCAAGTTCATCTCCAAGGCGCCACGGCAAGTGGACATCATCGTCAATGAGAAGACGTTAGAGCGCGCACACCGCATCGGGAAGCCGTCCAAGTCGCGCACGCATAAGGCTAAGCAAGAGGTCATTCGAGCGCTATTGCGCGGCGGAAGGCTGGGCGACGACACACTGCCTCAAAGCTTCTTCCATTCAAGCATGACGCGGGTCGAGATCATCGGTGCGAAGATATCGACGGTCTTTGTGGAGATGGTGAGGCTACGTGACTGTACTTTTGAGAGAGACGATACTGACGAAATGCTTTTGTTTTATTTGCCGTGTAGCTGTCCAAGACGTGCCCCAAGCTGCACTCGGTTAACTTCTCGGGGTGTTTCCGACTCACGGATGACGCAATTGAGTTGCTGCTCAAGAACTGTCCAGGTACGAGGTGCTTATAAGTATGTTTTGTTTAGTATTAGTGGACTAAATACTATTCTTTCAGAGATCAAGGAGCTGAACATTGAGAACTGCCGCAAATTGACGGACTTGTCGCTGGATCATCTGCGTAAACTCGCTCCGAAGTTGCAGGTGCGTTTGAGTAAAAAGGGATGAACTTCGAAGTTCTCTAAACCTTCTTACGTGCTGATACAGAGCATTGATGTCGGTGGCAACTTCAACATGACGATTTCTGGCATTACGAAGCTGATCGAAAAGCACCCGAACCACTCCAAGTTCACGAAAGTCCATATTTCTGGTCATGCTGCGACGGACCAGTACGTATCCAATCAATAAGCAAAAAATTCGGAGTTATTTTGCTAACAGGTTTTGTGAATTTTAATTGTGTAGAACGATTAAGACCATCATGGCCAAGTGTCGGAAGCTGCACAGTTTAAGCGTCGGCTATTGCGCCATCACCGATGAAGCTTTGATTGCGCTGCTGAAGAAACGCGAATCTGTATCGCGTCTGTGTCTGCATTGGAATGTCGCCATCACGTTCGTTAATCGTCGTCCAGCTCAGTCACCCCTCTCTATTTCTCGTATCTTACCGTGTGTTCCTTGTCTCCTTTTAGTGACCAATTGCTGCGCTTTCTCGGGTCAGAGGCCCGTAACTTGCAGGAGTTGAATCTATGCGGTGTCAAGAGTGTCTCCGCGGATGTAAGCAAACCTTGTACTACATTGTAGAATGGAACAAAGGGAGCTCACTTTGATTGCACATTGCAGGCGATTGTTGCCGCGATCCACGCGAAAATGGGCATTCGAAACGAGCTGCTAGATTCTACATTACCTCAGCCTACGCTCGACGAGAATCCCGAGCCAGAGCGTAAGCGCCTCAAGAAGATTGACTTTCGCTACACAACGTAAGTATTTCCTACCTCTTTGAAGCGAACGAGCAAGCCACTTACATTTTTCCGTCGTTAGTGTCACGAAGGAAGCAGCTGCGTCTGTCAAGGAGCGGTATCCGGAGCTACAAGTCACGTTCTAAGCCGAAGACAACAGCAAATACACCTTCGCAGCAATTCTTGTCATTATTTCTTTTTATTTACTATGCAACATGCAATATGGAAAAGTTATCACGCATTTCTTACTCCATGACATCGTCATCAAGCTCGTCACCGGCGTAATAGATATCGTGGCCGGCTGTCTGTTCGTCACCGTCGAGACTAGTGCACAGCGTGATCGCCAGCAGGAGCTTCTCGCGCATGATTTCTTCACTTGAATACACAGGTAGTTCGATATTGAAGAAGCACGTATCAGCCTTAGGCAACAGCGCGTCCTGGTTCACTCCGCTGTCTTGGGGTGGCGCCTTGATGAGCAAACGAGTGTGTGTTCGATCAAACTCTGCATCGTCAGCAGGTAGAGTGTCTTGGCCCCAAGCAAAGTTGATAAAACGGCGCTTGTTCTCCTCGCTGAAACTCGACAGCACTTTCCAGAACATCTCCAAGTGCGGGTACTGCTCAGGGCTCATGCCCGAAGAGTAGCGAGTGTGGCGCTTGAGCAGATCAATATCAATTTTCAGACTGCCACTCACCCATTGCTGCAGCTCAGACCACACACACAATTGCAGCAACTGGACTGGTACGATCTTGCCTAGACCACGCAGCATAGCGTCCACCTGGGGCTTGCACTCCTGCAACCGAGTGGCTTTTACAAGTCGAATGTACTCCTTCGCATTGGCCTTCGTCACAGATAGCTGTTGTCCTCCAGTCTTCAGCTCGACGACTGTTCCATCACTGAGAGTTGTGGTGAACGAATCGAACAGTACCTCGCTGAGGTCGTCACTTGGAGCGGACGCGAGTTCTTCGAGGAATTTCAGACTCTCGCACAGCGAGTAATCTACACTCTCGAGATCCGTGAGGACGAGATTTTGTTTGACTAGCATCTTCCATACCAGCGGCGCCAGACGGAGATTGAGTCGAACGCCAGTGCGCAGACAGCAGCCCATCAGGATTCCAACAAACTCGAACATTTGCAACAACTCTTTGGACGTGCTGCTCGGCTTGGGCATGTAGCGTTCGCGGAACTCTCCTGCCTTCATGACATTGTTTTGTGTCGGGATGAATAGCGGGTTGCCGCTGGCAAGCAACTCGTTCGATATATCGTTGAAAAGCTGGCGGTACGGACCTCCCTCGCCTACGACATTCTCACCCGCAAAGATGACAATAAACGACACAAAGGGGTCGCTTGCACCCGTCGGTCGCTTCGCACGCAGCAAAGATGGAGAGATAGCACTCAATTGCTTCATCGTCGAAGCAAACAGAGATCGTCTGGGATCGCGTAGAGCCACCAATGATGTCGCGGCCTCCGTGGTGCTAGCACAAACGCCTCCGCGCTTGCCTGCGATCTTCCTTCGGTCGATCGTCACCATGGGTCGCTTAGCATTCGTATCCACGAAGACAGAATGCGCCAGCGTCGTGTTGTCTTGAGTCTGGGCAAAAAAACGAATCTTGACTCCGGGGAAAATCAACTGGCGTATCGACACAATACGACTGCGTAACGAGCTTGGGTCGCTCCATGGACGAAGATTTACAAGAGGTAACGCTTCAACCAGCAGCTTGTTCAGCGATTGCAATACCGCAAACCGAAGTCGCAAGTCGCGCGTCTCAAGTGAAGCTATCTGCATGTACTCGCGCGCATGGCTTGCATTCAAATGGCTTGGACACAAATCTGTCAACATGAGCACACCCATTCTCCCACTGAGCTCCCGACATACCGCAATGAGCTGACAGTCCATCTGGTGTGTCCACTTCGCTTGAGCTTTCATCGCGTCGTCCATAGATCCATAGTGGCTCAGTTCGAATTGAAGATCATACCCTGATGAGCGGAGCCACTTGTACACTGCCAGAGTTTTGTCCTTTACCTCGGACAGCGCCTTCGCTGAAGTTAATTTGTTTAATCGCTTCTCGTTCGATAGATCTTCCCATGAAGATTTCTTCGTCACACCAGCTAACACAGCGAGCGCCTCAATCGCCATCTTGCTAGCGGGTGACGAGGAATACTGAGATATGTCATGCTCTAGCACACGACGGAGCTCTATAGTCATTCCACTAGCTTCGTCGGCATCGGCTTCAGTCCAGAAAAACCGGTGGTGTAGGAAGCTAGTCACCTGCTTGGGTGCGTCACTGGTTTCATCTGCTACGCGTACCATGTCAACAAATCGAGCAGCGCTAAGTTTGTATCGCGAAGATGCCTCAGTATCCGCACCATCAGTCACTGGATCACTCTCATTCTGGGTACTGTCTTCCCTCGTAGCAGACGATGGAGGCACTAAATCTGCACTGCGTTCCATTGTGCACGCGTCACAGGTCGTATCTGTCCAACTGTTAGCAAACGTGCAGGTGGTACATGACCAGCCGCTAGAAGCAGCAGCTTCCAATCCAGTCGTCTGTGCTTCGGACCTGGCTGACAGTGACGGGGCCTGAACATCTCGAGCCAAATTCGCCATTTCTGGCGGGATAGGAGAGCCGCATGCTGCACACCCCGCATCGGCAAGAGAGTTTTCCAGCGTACACACACTGCAGGCCCAGACATCACCGCTTGGGTCAGCACCATCAGAGCAGCAGTCATTTCCATCGTTCGATTTCCCACTGGAGCTCTCTGGAGGGCGACACACAGCTTCAATTCTAGCGAGTAGCTCATGATCTTCCTCCGTGGCAGTCCCACCTTCAAACTCGAACGTTTCCTTGGAGATTCGAGTCAGCAAGTCGTCGATCACGTCAGCTCGGCCAACATCTATCATGGCATAGCCCTCTGTTTGGCCTTCAGCGTTGACCGGCATGTAGATGATATTGGAAACAATGCCAAAACGAGTGACGGCAGCAGCGGAATACACGTTTTGGTCATCGGCCTCTCCGCATTCCTCCAGTGCTAGATGCACAATGAACTTTGACACGCTCGCCTTTAGCTCCGCAACATTCGACGTGCGTGGCAAATTCTGCAGAAAGATGATCCTTTCGCCGAACAAATCATGTGTAGCGAGAGCAGTCTGTGCTGTCTGAATCTCCCGAATAGGAGCACGACCGCAGTAAACTCGTTTGAAGGCGTCAGGAGTCGCAATTTCTCGCTTTCCTTGGGCCAACACTCTGGTAAACACAGCCATCCGCACAAACTCCTTCCACCAAGCACCGCCAAGTATTGATGATGATCCACCCTTGAGTGAGGATACTTCTTCAACCAGGGAAATGAGTTCGGCCAGCTGCTGAGTATACAGGGAGAAGAGACCCTTTTGCGTAGTACGTTCGTTGTCGTGCACAAAGGTTAACTCTTTCACCAGTCCTGACAGCTTAGCGATTGGAACCGAGTGCATTGCTCCCTTGCTCAAGGCGAAGTTGATCAGTTTAGCTGTGATCTGGTACACAGCAGTCTTCGCATTAGCTGGCAGACATGCAGTGGTCGCAATTAGGTACTCCACCAGCGCATTCAGCGCAGTAGTAAGCACAGTCTCCACTTCGTAATGAGAAAGTTGAACCGCCAACAGCTTCTGGTAGATCTCTTCGCACAACCACAGCGCCAATCCAAAATCAGCAGTGAAAGGATCCACACGAAACTTGTATCGAGCGTAGGTACCTTGGGACATTCGCACGTAGCATTTGTCACCAGGAACCACGAGCGGGGGCAGATAACTAAGTCCACGCTTATCTCCAAAGTACCCAAACAATCGATCTGTGCACCGTTCGTCGCGGAAGAATTCCAGGCTACTTCCTGCGGGTAAATCCATCAGGACGGGATGTACAGCGAAAGATAGCACCAAACAGGTCGCGTCTGGAATGTGAATCAAAACCAATGGCTGAGGGGGACTGTCGCTGGTCACCATGAACGATCTGCTTCGCAAGAAGGCACTGGACAAGTCGAGACTAGTCTTCAGCTCCGACAGCAGTGCCTCCATCAACAAGTAGCGGTGCTTTCGTGTGGACAGTGCCGGTGTCACATCGGGTTGCTGTAGCTTCGGTTGCGTAGATTTCAGAGAGGTGCTAGATCCACTTGATGAAGGCGCCGAGCTCGATGAAGACGAAGTGGCAGCAGAGGAAGCACCAACGGCAGCTAATTTACCCGCAAGGGCACCTTGTTTGCCACGCTTCTTATGTTTCTTCGCCGGCATTGTTACCATTACGCTGGCATTTTCGTCATAAGATGTGGATCTGTCCATTACCGGGGGAGGGGGGCTAGAAGCAGCACGTTCAAACTGCTTGTTCAGCACCGTCTGCAACACCGTGATCAACGCTGTTTTCGTAGACACTTTTGAGCGTAAATACAGACTGCTGCTGTTTTCTGAAGGAGCCCCAGGTGTTGAATCGGAGAGCATTCCCATCTCACACGACAGCACCTTCTCCGGGCATCCAAGATCAGCTGCTGCAGCCAGTCTGAGCAGATCCGCTAGGTCGTATCCATTCCCTGGGTTCTTGGGCAACGGTGTCGTCAGCTGCATCGTAGCCGTTGCGGTGTGTCCGATTGACGACGAGGATGGCAACGGAAGAGGAGACGAGCTTGTCCTCGCTAAACATGTTTTTCTAGTCTCGATCGATATCTTCATGGCATGCTCAGGAGCAACTTGCAACAGGTCAAACACGCTCTTTCGGGCGATGCTGTAGATGAGCTGTTGGTTCATCATCTTCAGCCGAGTCCTGCTCGCCTCAAAGTCCGTGACCGACTGCTCAGAGACCGACGACACCGACGACATCGCACGTAAGTTGTCAGCGTGGTACCACCAGTATTCACTGGCAGACGTCACAGGATTCACCACTTGGAGTAGCACCATACCCGACGAATCGACAACTCGGACAGTTCCTGAGTGGCCCAAAGTCCACAACATATCTCGAGACCAATCCGCAACATCCACGTTCTCCGAAGCAATCACATAGCGACCCCCAACTTCCACATCGTCGATTTGCAGAGCTGTCCAATCGGTGCCTGGATCTGGGTAGTGACAGCCTGACGGTACATGACCGTCACACAATGTAAACGCGATTTTTAACGCTGCGGCAGCATTCCCCTCTCTCAAAGGTTCACGTAGCTGGGCGAAAAAGTAGTCCATTTCGTAGCTCTTGAATGACCCCGATACGTACGTCTCGATCGCCGGGATGACATTCTTTTCCCAGTACTCCAGCATCTTGTTTCGCCCTGAATGTTGCGGCAGGTCACTGCGTCCGGAAAACGCGTACAGGTTATAGAAATATTCAGAAGGCTCGGGCACGGACAGTGCTCCATCACTAACAACTGACGAGAACGCAGACGAATCTTCAGGCGCCAATGTTGTGGGTCGAGGAACGCAAGTTTTATCGTCGCCGACAGAGAACGAACTTGACGAAATCGGTCGTGTCGCGAGCGAGAAGTGCACGTCTCGTGAGCGTAGCCACTCCATATTCCACAATAATCCACGCATGTCGGCGATATCTTCCACTTTCAAGTCACGTACGCACAATTGTGCAAGCTGAAAAAGAATGGCAGGGCAGTTTCCGTTCGTCTGTAACATTCAAACACGCAATATTTTTGTCAGCGTATCCATCAAAAACAGCACATGGTACACAAAAGATACGTACTGAGATCACTTGGTTGTCGAAAAGCGAGGGCCATGAAGGGGCCATGGCAGAAAATGACTGAACGAGAGCGCAAGCTAGCTCCCAACGTAGCAGAGATCCTGCAGTGGGCGTGCCATCTTCATCCATGTCATCGCTTTTGCCATCAGACGTCCACTCGTAAACTGTTTTTACCACAGCGCAAAAGGGAACAACGAGAGGTTCCAGTAATTCAACGGTATCTCTGTCAAGAGCGACGCTGCTGACCGCCTTGACCTCTGAGGTTGAGCGTTTGCAGAGGCAAATATCATCGTCACCCGCAGTGTCTCCATTTCGTGCTCCTTCCGTAGACCCATCCAGATTTGCAACCACCACGTCGTCATTGCCAAACGCGTACGAATAAACCACTCCTGTGTGCCCACCACGTGCCTTGTCAGCTGCATAACTCGACAACGAAACGTTTCCACCAATCCGCAATGGCTCGCGGAATCCCCCTAGTACCTGAGCGGCACCCAGCGTCAAGGAGTACGCATCACAGAGCGCACAATTCAAGTCGACTGCCTCCGTAATCTGGCGTGGCGCGTTTTCTAGCACTTCCGTCATCTTTCGCAATGTGCTGCTTCGCCATCTCTGCATATTCGACCGTCCAGAAGCCATCAAACGCAGCATAGCAATCACCTCAGACGCTAATCGTCGCCCATCCTCAACCTTGCGACCACTTCGACGTGTGTTCGAGTTGATCAGCGCCGCCTTCCTGTTAAGGGCGTTGGTGACCTCTCGATTTGCTCTTCTAGCCGCGTTTTTCTCGCTCGACACAGAAGATCGTCGATGAGAGAGACGTGATGAGCCAGGCTCCAGGAGAAGTTGCACGCTTCGTTCCCAGTCACGCAGCGAGTTTACGCTCGCCATATCATCCGAGTGCGCGACAGTCACGAGTAATCCCAAATTGGCCAGCGCGTTGGCAGTATCACAACATTCACGTCGACTACCACGGCAGTAAACAACGTATCCTTGTGCGTCAAGCAGTACGCGAAGCAAGTTTCCCTTCCACGGCTTTGATCCAACCAGAGCTGTCTCGGGTACAACACTCCCACCTTTCGAGCGGGGTTGCAGCAGGTCTCCGGTGCCAGTTGACTCGGTTAAGCGCACAAAAGGATGATCCACGTTGTGAGTTTGGTTCGTGTAACAGCTCGTGCACAAGTCGTAGTTGGGGCAGGTGAAACACTTGAGCCGGAAGCCACGCAATGGACTCTGATTACAGCCGTCACACCGCACACTTGGATGCTTCACTGTGGCCTGTGCTGCGGTGCATTCGGCCACTGCTTCCTTTACCGCCTTCTCCACGGCATCCTTCCCATCACTTCCATCAACGAGGATTTCCAACGAGCTCACATCTGGCTCGCCCACACTGTCAGCAGCATCTACCAACTTGTCAGTAGCCACCTCGTTCTGGAAAATAACGACAGAATGGTCCGACACCTTGCCACGCACGCTGTTACTTGAAGATGGCGCTGCTTTTAAGGTGTGGTCACTCACTGGAAGAGGAGACACGATCTCCCCGACTCGTTTTAACAACACATCTTGGATTTCCATTCCGAGAACCATTTTGGCTTCAGTTGGGCGTGTAATTGCCACCTCAAGATCGAACATATCATCTCCCAGCAACTCCAAAGCGTAGCGAATGAGCCTTGTGCTCGCCACACTCAAGTTTAGCAGAGCATTCGGCGTTGCCACAAGGTCAATTCCGCGCTGAATCCACCAGCTAAGCATTTCTGGCCACTGATGAAGGCCAGAAACTTTGCTCACCACGGTGCACAAGAGACGGAACGTCGCTTCGTCGGAAGCTCTGGCAATGTCGGGTTGCTCCGTAGCCGTGCGCATCCCCTGTTCCTTCTGTTTGACTGCAAAGTGCTCGTACAAAGCCCTGAGCTCGCCAAAAACCTGTTTCATCGATACTTTCCACGATGTCTCCGATGCATCTTGTTCTGCGCCATTCTCGAAGGTTTCTTCAGCCAGCAATCTCAGTAAGATCCAAGCAATATCATACACTTGTCCATGAATTTCGTGTACATCGGCGGTTTTATAAAGCAGCGCATCCTTGTCAGCCGAAAGTTCCTCAGCATACGACCTCATCTCGCCATCTACAGTAACAATCAATTCCGAGACTCTTTCCAGACCAACGACCCGGCTTGAAATACTGTCCAATGAATGCGCGCAGTTCCAAATCTCCGCTAAAGCCACAGCTCGAAACGCAGGCAGCGCATCTTTGGACTCCGCAACACGAGCGATCGTCCTTGAATATGAGTTCAGCCTAATCACACAGGACCAACACAATTAAGTACAACATGGATCGAGAACCTGATAAGCGAAAGATAGCAGTACTTACGAAGCCATGGTCTTGGCGAGGAGACGAGGGTTAGCCAACGCGCACCCTGAGAGAATGGCATCGTCTTGCACCACGTTGCTCGAAGGGACAGCATACAGAGCGCGACCGACGAAGAACTGGGCCATGTCTTCGTTCTTCAGATCTGCAAATGCCTTCTCGCAGTAGCCAACACCAGCGAGACGCGATTCTAGACGAGCTGAATGAGCCGTCGAGCACTCTTCTAGAGCAGAAATCGACACGGTGCTGCATAGAAATTTACTCACATCAGGCAAACAATCGGATACCGCTGGGTGGATTGGTGTCGAAACAGATTCCAAGTAGGTGCTGCCGTGTTCCACGCATTCTTCCCATCTTCTCAGTAAAAAACGAGCTTTCAACGACACGGCTTGAGCTACTGCGTCATGAGAACCTGACGGCTGGGAGTGCGCATCCTCATCTTTCTCATGCTTTACAGCAATGTCCTTGACAAGAAGTTCATGAATCGACTTAACACAACTTGTCACGTCGCTATTCTTGAATGGTACACTCTTCAGATGGCAGAGCTCTGAAAGCCGATCCAGGTTATCTGCATATCGCTCCATCAATTCATCCAGACTAACCTCATCGATGCACAGGTAGTGCCATTCGCTTACAAGTTGAGCTTGACGCAGCATCCAGCGCTCCAGTTTCCCCAACTCAACTGCAATTCGATGGAAAAGAGCGTTCTCAATGTCATTAGACAACACGGTACGGTTCTCCACACCAGCCATCCATGCTTCTATCAGATGATGCTTCGAGCGCACCAACAGAACTGCAGCAGCCTCTTGCAGTGCTTCATTCCAACGAGCGGTCAAATGCTGAGGAGGTAAAGTACGAAGCCGTACGTATTTGGAAAGCGTCGAGAAAAAGACATCTCCTCGCTCTGCGTGGTTCACAACGTCATCCACGAACTTCCATCTAAATTTCAACACATTGCATGTAGGAGCTGCCAAGTTGAATAGCTGCCGCTCCATCACCCACGGTTGACACATTTTCTCTATACCTTGCAGTGGTACGCCACGCAGCAGTTTGTCTCCAAGTGCACTGCATGCATATGCTACAGCGCATCCTAGCTCCGGTAGCCATGCCCTCTGTGGAGAATCAAAGAGACCACGCACGGTACACTTGAGACCCCATCGCTGTTTGTCCACAGACCCACTTCGAGCTTGCGTTGTTGCGCATAGCATGATCGTCGCAGTATCTCCTACCACGGTAAGCCCTCCAGCCGGCCAGTTTCCTCGCGAATATGACCCAAAGAAACAGCCTCCATCTTCGCCAAAGCCAACGTCTGCGTAGGGAAGCCGGTCAGCTTGATACCAAGCAAGTCCAGACGTAATGAACACGATATCAGCTTCTCCGGAGGTCCGACAGCGTGGGTCGAACTCGAAATGTAGCACGCTAGCACCAGGAATGTGCACAACACGGCGAAATACGGGCTGTGTGTGATTGTACGGATGTGGTGTCTCCACGACTTGATATCCTCCAAAAAGGGCGGCATCGTCGAGCGCTGCCCTCCGCCGAATCCCGCGTGTGCCATCATTCGAGCAGATGGTCGTATCAAGCACTCTCATCAGGATAAGCAAATGATCTCTGAATTCGCTAGAGAAATGATCCGGATAATTCGGGATGAAAGCAATTATCACGGGCAAGATTGTGCCCACTACCGATGCTTGTAAGTCGCAGCCACTAGAAGAGTCACTTTGGTAGCAACGTAGCATTTCTAGACAACAGTCAAGGCACGCGCGCGCAAAATGTTCAAACGTCGCCGTTGCTTCCAGCACCTCTTGCCCCACCTCTTTGAGCGATGTGGTCGGTGTTAGCTCCATACTGACAGCATACATTCGAGCACAGCAATAGTTCATAACGGCATGTAAAGCCTTGCTTACCGGGGTTTGAAACGGTAAGCCGTCGACCTTGAGCACCCACTTCTCCCGGTGGGTGCTACTTCTACTTTCAAGCTTGGACAACGCGAGAAGAACCTCCAAAAATCGAGCGAAATCGTCGGCTTCTGTTGGCAAAAAGTCGGCAATTGCGATACGCCCATCGTCCATCGGACTGTAAAGTAATCTCCTTAGTAAATCCACGCCACAATCACGCTTAGTTTGCAGTACCAAGAAATCGTGGGGCTCCAATAAAATCGCAAAGTACGACTCCGGTAGCTCGGGCATCGTGTCTTCGCTATCGCTCCCACAGCCGATAACATCTTCGCACGCAGAAGCGAAAAACTCAGATCGATGGCTTCGGCAGAAAATACCCTTGCGTATCCCCCAAACCAGCAGAAAGTGTGCGGAAATAACAATTTTCGAACGTTCGCGTTGCGTAGCTGCATCCTCCGACGCTTGGCCTGACACCTGACCGCTATAAAGACGTCCAGAGATATCCTTTAACTCACACTCGGTGTCTTTGAACAGCTCTTGCGTGGCATCATCACTCGCATCAATTTTCATCGTGACCCCAACAAATTCATACTCCTGCACCGTCTCCGCCAAAATACGCAAGAGGTCTGCTACAAGTCGATAAACTGCTGTTAGTCTGGTTGGACCATCGCCATCATCTCCATCTCCCTTAAACGGGAGCATTTTGCAATAGCGATTAGTAGCTCGAAGAATCTGGAGCACACCCTCGTCCTCGAAATCCACGCAAAAAGGAATTATGTAGCCAGGCAAGTCCTTAGCAGGCAACCGATCCAGCTCCTTTAATCGTGCACAAATATTCTTGATCCGGCGATTCTTTGGCTTGGTGCTCAAGTCGCCGTCCTTATGGTCAGATGGTTTATCACTCGCGGGTGGTGCTGGTTCACGCCCTGTTTGAAAAAGTATGTCCTGTAAACCAGCCCGCGGATGTTTGTACGCCGGAAGAGCTGCTCGCTTCCGCATGAGCTGTGCAAGTTGAGAGATAATGAGCTTTCCAGTATCTGCTAGTGTAGCACAGTCTGGCTCCGGTTGCTTCAGAGCCTGTCGACTTTGTTGCACATGGTCCACGTACTCTTCCAGACAATTAAGATAGCCCGAGAACACAAGAATCCGTTTCCGTCTCATGTCAACGCAAGTCGGCGATCCTGCTGGTATTCCCTTTAGTAGCACGGGCTTGTCTGCAAGTAATGAGCCATTTTCCAACGAAAAGAACCAGGACGCATCACTTGAGCTAGCAGCACGCTTTGCCTTGTCGCTGTGTTCCTCACTGGCAGTATACAGTCCTGGGGGCGAAACCACGCATAGCTGTCCATGAGTTGCGAAGAATGTACCGGCAATAAGCAGCACCGGATCTAGCGCACCCGATTTGGGCTTTGCCGCAAGAATAACGCTGGACACTGTAGGAATAACCATCGGTTCCCGGAGATACGCCCCACACGTATGCAGCCAAGTCGATGCTTCATTAAGCTGAAGTCCGTTCCTTCTGAGCGCTACTTGACACTCCTTGCGGGAGTATAGTCCACACCAGAATGCTGCAAGATCATTCACCATTTGCTCTTCCGTCTGCTGCTTCTGCTTTTTCTTGTCGCCGACCTTCTTCTTTAACGAGACTCCGCGAGCGCTTTCAGCAAATAACGACACATCAACAGTGGAAAAGGGATCAATGCCTTCAGATACAGCCGTTTCGGTAGACGCGTCAAAATCACTGGCCACTGGACCATCATCTGCACTGGGAGCAGTCTCATCCAAAGCAGTGTTCACAGTAGACGACGCATCTTCTTCTGCAGCTTTACCTTCAGACGGTGACTTACTCATCGATGGTTTGTCAATCACCGTGGCGAACAGACATGACTCGCACAAATCGAAGTCACATCCCAAGGTACAGCGGTATCGCTGGGTAGCGTTGTCACCGAAGCAATTAGACATGCCACCATCGCACATCCACGAAGTCTGCGAAGTACACAAGGTGACCAGATGAGAGTGAAGTGCTGATAGGGTTTCCACACCACCCTGGGCTTCACTTGATCCACTAGTGCCTCGCTTATATTTATCTCTCGAAGGTGTCAAGTCCAAGAAGAGATCGATATCCGGCTCCTCGAGTTTCATGATGGAAGTAATAATGTCGACCTTGTGTCGATATAGCACAAACTGGTGACGTGGCAGTGGCTCAAGTTCGTTCTCACGGCTAGCGTTCACCGCCCCCTCTCCACCTTTAACTTGTCCAGAGCTTCTAGCATTCGGGAGGGGTTTCTGCTCGAGAAACCCGTCATGTTCCAGTACGATGTACAAGTCGTAGCATCCTTCGGCACCCCAGCGATACGTGTTAACGCGCTGATTCTTGTCCCATCGGACGGTAACCCCGCTGCCTTTCACACCTCCCCAAGTGCTTATACGTTCCACTGTACCCGGACTACCGTTATCTCCATCTTGATTCGACCATTTCCAGTCAGGTCCACGGATAACACGATCTCCCACGCTAATGCTGACAGCTTCGGGAGACTGTGGTGGCGATTTTGGACCACTGTCACTTTTACTGAGTACAGCATTCACAATCTCACTCACAGGCGTGGACTTCCTCGATTTATGACTGCGACTTCTGTGCTTGCGACTGCTGCTAGTTTTACTTGATAGCTTCTTGTAGGCATCAATGCAGCGAACCGTAAGCAAGTCAACACCGTCCGTAACCATGGCATACACGCTGCTTTCAGTCGTGCCTTTGCCTATCAACGCACGATTCGGAGCCAATACCAGTTCCTGCACATTCTGCAAGTCGTAAGTCTGGATACGATCCACACGATGGCCAGGCATAACAATGGTGCGGCAGTAGAGTGCATCGCCAATACAGCAGAGCCACGATCGTTCAGCATCACGACTGCGAACATACTCTTTGTTGTGGGCGTACACAAAATCGCGCACCGTGGTTCCATGTCCAGTACCAATCTTTAATAGCCCCGATCGCCCAAATATGTACAGATAGAGGCCATCCGTCGCAATAGCATCACTGGTTGAAGGCTGATATGAGCACACTTTCCATTGTGCCGATAGATCTCGAGGGAACGTGGCTGCAAGGATAGGCTCTGCAACGTGTTGTGCCAATCGCGAGTAGTACAAGTCCAAGAGTTTCTGCAATTCAGGACGATATGGCCCACCATCAGCATCTCTGAGGTACGTAGCTTGCCCCAGCTCGATGAACTGCAACGCTGCTTTGGTCAGGAGTGTGAATGATTGCAGCTGCACTCCCATCGCAAACAGCCCTAGTAGCCCAGCAAACACAGCGTCTGATACAGCTGGCGTTCGTTCGCTCGCTGTGAGCTTTAGGAACTCCGCGGCTTCAGCTGCAAACTTGCTTGCGTCGATCGGTTCATAAATTAGGCTTGTCTCCGGCAGCTCAGCTAGGCGAGATATAAACTCAATAGCCGCATCCGTGTCGTTGACCCATTCTAGTGGACTTCTGAACGGCAAGTGCGGCCATTTCCGCGGGAATAAGCTCGGTACGGTTGTTTCGACCGCGTCATCCTTCTGAGACGCCACAAGCAGCGCCTGCCTCTTCACCTCGTTGAGGCTTTTATCGCCCAATTTAGACATCTCCACTACTTTGTATCCTGGACCGGTCTCCAGCGCACGTTGGTAGCACACGCGCATAAACTCGCCTTGTTTGCGATAGCGGTAAGCATTGGCGCAGTGAACACGTCGCGTGAACGCGGCAATGGCTCGTCTAGCTCTGCGGAGCTGCATTTGTTGTCTAGTAGATCGCTTCTTTTGCGCGCAATCTCCGTTATCTCCTGATCTCGGGGGGATGTACAAGTCACGGAACGGCTCGAATATCTGCTCGAACGTGACGGCTCCGACGCCTGGTACTTTTGATCCAGCCGCAGTGGCTACTGGAGACATATTCTGCGGTTCTACTTGTGCCTTATCTGCCGATTCTGTCCTCTCCCGGGGCTGATGGATCTTTTCATCGTCCTCCTCCAACTCAAAGTCATCCACCGAGTCGTAGTCGTCATCGTCGCTTTCGTCCTGCAGACTCTCGAGCTCCGACGCAACGCTCCCATTCAGTAGGCGACTGAGTCTCCTTGATGTACGTCTGGACGCGATGCTGCTTGCTCGACGGCGGCGACGAGCGCGGCGCAAGCGACTTCTTTCGCTGCTGTCACTATCGCTGCTACTGCTGCTTGCGTCGCCGCTGCGGATCTCATTTATGCCTAGCACCGCACCTTCGTTGAAGAAGTGGAAGGTCTCCTCCGTCTCCACGAAGCGTCTGGGCGACACCATACGCAAGTTAACCCACTTCTTCGCGGCGAGCTTTTTTAGCGATTCTGCTGGAAGCTTCTGATACTGGGTTTAGATTCTATTTATGAGGATTTATGACGTATGACAGTGAGTCCGCATTGAACAAAGCTTGGCATCATGGACCCTCCGCCTCCCCCGCCGCCTTCGTCGGCGCACGCTCCGCCTCCACCCAGCAGCTCTAGTGCGCCGTCCCCTGCACCAACTAGCTCTCCACCACCTCCTCCTCCCGGACCACCTCCCACGCCTTCATCGGTGGTTAGTACGCCACCCAAGCCGCACGCCCCTTCTCCGTCTTCCACACCCACGGGCAGCAATGCGACCCCAACGCCACACTCAAAGCTGTTGAACCACTTACCACTGGATGCTCCTGATGAGCTGGACCGCAAGTGGTTTGCACACTTCTACCACATGCAAAAGACCATTCAAGGCAAGGACGAGGCCGCTGCACTCGCCATATTGAAACAGCAGCCAGCCGAGGGGGTGACACCGCTGCCCTTCCAGCCGGATATTGCCCTGCTGTATGCGGTCGTGACTGAGCCGACGCTTGCCAAACAACATCTTCGCTACCTGACGGCGGTAGCTACTGCTGATAATTATAAGAATTGCATGGGATGGCTACAGAAACTCATCGACCTCAAGTTCGTCAAGCTGCTAGTGGCTTGTCGCAGCCAATTGCTGTGGCTCGTGAGAGAATTGGTCCATTTGAACGCACCAGGAGTGGACAAGGTCATTGTCTGCTTGATGAGATACTTGACTGGCGGCGATCCGAGCCGCACCACCGTCTGGCTGGCGTCGTCGATTATCCGAATCCTCATCGAGCACGAAGCGTGGTTGCTGTCATGTTCCAGTTTGATCCCGTTCGTCTTCCACACATTTGCAAGGATTTCACTCGACCACACTGCATCGCAAAACGCGAGTCTATTGAAGCAGGAGGTGGAGCTATGCACAACGCTGTGGAGCCGTCGCCAGGCGGATGTAGCGCAGCTTGGACGAGAAATCGTGCGTGTTCTCAGTGATGCCAAGGATGTAAGTGCTTCCGTGCGTACTTCTGCCTTCCTACGCTTATAATCTCACGTGTGTTGTGAATGCAGATCCCGGGAATGAACGCGCTCTGGAAACAACTGCGAAACGTTCGCGACACTGCTGAGCCCGAGAAGGATGTCACTGTGTACTCGGTGGCTCAATTGATGGCGATTCCGACCCCTCCCAAATATCTCGCTTACCGATTGAACCCGAAAATGGAGGAATATCTGCTCTTTATGATGGTACGTTCAACTAACCATGTAGTGTCAGTACTAGTTTGCGGGATGTTAACATCGGACTTATTGATATAGGAACGTGTTCAAGCTGGATCTGTGACGCGCTACCAAAAGTGGTTTTCCTCTCAGTTTTTGAGCAGCCCCGGATCGGACGCTCTTGTACCCGACCTCGTGCGCTACATTTGCGCGGTTTATCACCCTTCCAACCAGGTTTTGAGCTCCAAGGTCACCCCTCGTTACCACATTCTAGGGTGGCTGTACTTGCTCTGGTATGGTGATTTTATTATATCCTTTCTGATGGATAGCTTTATACTAATGATTGCTATCATGTTCAGCCACGGCAGTAAGACGCCAAGTGTATTGGCCCGAGTTCAGCTTGCAATGTTCTTCGACTACCTCTACTTCAAACCATCGGACAACATAATGACTGTCGAGCCAGCGATTTTACTAATGGTAAGAGCTGGTGGTAACCCCCTTGAGCTTAAGATTTTATTGCTAACTGTGTCGCTGCGTAATGACTTGTCAGGTGAAATCACTGAAAAGTCATCCGATGGTAACGCTCGCCATGATTCAATTCCTCGTATTTGCTGTGGAGAAGTTTGCCGCATCAGCTGTAAATCGGAAGCTGATGCAGAAGGGTGTTTCCACTGCTTTCGCGATGATTCTGAAGCTTGGCGTTGTGTCATATATTCATCCACTCCAGTCGTTTCCTATGCTGCTGTCAAGTGCCCCAGAACTGCAGTCGGATCTTCACCGTATTTTTCCAGAGCATTTCCCGTCTCCAGAGAATGCCAACAACGTGCAAGCGCACCCGAGTCCACTCTCAAGTGCTGGGGGAAGTCCCGCCAGATCTCCTGTAGCGACCAATTCGCCTCTTCGACAATCTCCTGTACGGCAGTCACCAGTTCGACAATCACCCGTCCATCAGTCACCACTGCGAGGCAGTCCTATTGGCGCTGGTAGCCCAATTACGTCACCATTACGATCACAGAGCCCCACGCATTCGGACGCTAGTATGGGCGGTGGTGGTCCTTCATCTGACACGAGCTCGCTGGGTGCGCTGTCATTCTTGCCCGACAACCAGCAAAGTGGAGATACCACGACGGAAATGGCTACTCCTAGTGACGCAACAGCGCTGCCAACTGTGACCTCCCCAAAGCAGCCTACACTTGAGATCCCTGACAGCATTTTAGCGCTTGGACGTGGTGATATCAAACACTTCCAGCAGATATTGCCGGAGCCCTGTACACGCCCCACCGAGAGCTTCCTGGAGTGCTTGAACGACATTTTAATTTCGTGGATACGTCAGAGTAACGCTGTCGAAATTGCTGCCCCTTTGGGGTCATTCCTGTATGCCTCGCTGGAACGGATCATTGTGTCATCACGAATTGCGCTGAATGACTCCCCAAAAGCCACATGTGCGGGTGTATTGGATTCGATGCTAGACCAGGTGCTCAGTGAGTCTTGGGAACTCTTTGTTCCGTTTCTGAAGGCTATGTATGCGCGAGATGTCACGATATCCTATCGGATACTGGCATTCTGTTGTTCCCGGAGCGGATCGAAACCCCCAGACGTTGCTTTGGGACCTTACGCGGCATTTGTTGAAGCCATTGGTGGCAACTTGGCTCAAAATATCCTGAAGGACTTGAACCTGAGTCAGCAAATCGACGATGCCCGGGTACAAGCATGTGCGTTATTAAACAAGCAGTTGCCTCCTGCTGCTCCCAAGGACGAGATGGATGCCGTTAGTGCTACTGCACTCGTCGTGTGTCCGTATTTGTTCGCGAACATGAAGCATCCGTCCCTGTCCAAGCTCATGGGTCGAAGCGAAGCGCTCGTGCAGCTGCTGCTTGGACTTGTGACGCCAGCAATGCTGAATGCGCTGTGCACTCGTGTCGTTATGCGTGAGTTTGCAGTTTTCAAGAGCCGCCTGGCCAATATCGTGCTCTCTTCGCTGCAATGGACGTCGTGGGAGCAGTACGGCATGTGGGATCTTGTGGTAGCGGAGCTTCAGTCTGGACGTTCAGCCACAGCCGAAAAGACCATGATGGCTGCAGCGCGCAAGGTGTTGGCCTGTGTGAACCCGAAGGAGAGTCCGGAGACGATGACGGGTCTGCTCAAGTGTCTGATCCACTTCAGCCCTGATGAAAGTGTTCTGCAGAGTGTGTTCAAGCTACCTGACTCTTACGACGACTTCCCCTTCGCAGTGCTGGCCTGTTGGATGGACAAGTTCCCGGACGTGGTGACAGGCCATGTCCGTAGCTCGCTGGAAAATGTCGACGATCTCTCCAAAGACAAGACAATTGCAGAACTTGTTCGGAAACTGAACCACCTCCAAGACCTGCACAACCGAAGCGTCTCCTCCTCCGATGGACAGATCGCTGTGCTCAAGGACGAATATGTCCTCACCGCATTGAAGAAACTACTGCACCGACCAGCCGATGCATCCGAAGCCACGGACTACCAGACACTACGAGAAATTTTATTTGATGAGGAGCCTCCGCACAAGAAACCTCGTCTAGCAGAAGAGAATTAGTGCTAGAGGAAGGTCAGTAAAGCTTTGCAACATCTTGTCCATCGCCACATGGCTACACGTCAGTCTCGTATTCCTCGCTTTACTGCCGGGTTACCTCGTTTTTACTGCCCTATTTTGATATTAACTCTCCCACAAATCGACACATACCTCGAAGAAGGTCGGTGTATTCGCCATGGGGATCGCAATGTCCAAAGTGTTCGCGGCGCTGTTCGGCAGCAAGGAGGTGCGCATCCTCATCCTGGGCCTCGATAACGCCGGAAAGACCACAATACTTTGTACGTACAGCGATGGACGAGTGAAGATGACAATGGATTATTCCGGGCTAATTGATGCTGTTCTTCACACCCATAGACCGCCTACAGGCTGACGAGATCGAACAGACAGTGCCTACAATTGGATTTAACATGGAAACTCTGCAATACAAGAACATCAAGTTCCAGGTGTGGGATCTAGGCGGCCAAACAAGCATCCGACCCTATTGGCGGTGCTACTACCCAAACACGGACGCCATCATCTACGTCGTGGACTCGGCTGACGTAGACCGCCTCAATATCGCCAAACAAGAGCTGCACGCTATGCTTGAGGTGAGAATAAAGCTTCTGGATAAAATGCTCTTGAGTTTGTCGTTCTGATTATATTGTCGTCTTGCAGGAGGAAGAGCTGAAGGACTCGATTCTGCTCGTATTTGCCAATAAACAGGACCAGAAGGGCGCGTTGAATGCTGCACAGGTACGTTTCAAACCAAATATTGAGAGTAAAAAGAAGAGAACTGCATCTGACAAAACGATTTTCTAATTGCTACAGATTTCCGAAGCAATGGGGCTGTCAGATATCCGCAATCGTCAATGGTCTATTAAAGAAACCACAGCAACACAAGGATCCGGACTCTTTGAAGGATTTGACTGGTGGGGTTTATACCGCATTGGCCGTGCGGATCTCCGTTGCTGACGTTTTTGTTGTACTTGCTGCGATTAGGATCGTGACGTGCATAAAGGGCGAGTAGGTGTGTGTCGTATTCCCAGGCATGTGTCGTCCTCAGACAGACCAAGAAAGCTTGACACGGAGAACCTTACAGGTCGCTGTTGATAGTGCTGTCTGTCCGCCCAATACATCCAGGGATGGAGGAGATCGCACGACCGGTCGTTTAGCAATAGAAGGAGAACCGAGGAACAGATAAACAAGTATGTAAGGAGGGGGAAGTAGATAAAGCAGGAAGAATGGAGGCATTGGCTCGGAGGCTTGTGCTTGAAGTAGAATTTTTGCATGACAGTACACTTACACTGACTTAGCGCTCAGGCGTCGCTTGAAAAAGCAGGTTCACAACTGTTTGTTCATTTCTCGAAATGGCGGTCGGGATGAGCAGCGGCACGAGCGATGCTGTTTGGTACGGCCCACCCGAGAGCTGGCCGACTGAACACTGTCGTGTCTTATACATCATCAGCAGATATGCACAGCAAGCTCGAAACGTGCAATCGAAAGAAACGTGGATCCGTCAGGTGGCTCTACTTGTGCTGCTATACGAAGGGATCGATGCCGGCGTCCTACCGTTCGACTACTCTCCGAGCCTCATCTGGCTCACGTTCAAGCGACACACAGACAGACGTTGGCTTCGAATCTCTCAAGAAGCCAAGTCGGTCATCGATGACTTGTGGGAGGCCAAACTTGTAAACGGTATCAAGCTTTCGTCTGTGGATTATCAACCGGTCACAGCGTACCAGGCTTCTTTTCGAGGATTGTCGATCGTGGAGCAGATGCCAGAGCAGTTGAAACAGGACACCGATACGTTCCTCTACTCTCCGGTGGCTACTTCTCGGGTAAGTCAAGCAGACTCTGCCCCTCCAGCAACCCCACGCCCTCCTCAGTTACTTCTTGTGCGCTACGACGGCTCCGAGTTTCATCTAGTGACCAATGATCAGTCGTACTCGAGAGTGAGCAGTATAACGGAGTGCGAGGATGTGTCGTACGTGTCGTCGCCCTACATCCCATCTTGTCTTCGCTCCAGTACGAGTTATCTCGTGGAGCCGACGAGCAATAAACTACGTGCAACTGAGTCTGCACGTGGGTACAACATGATGACCAAGGAGGCAAAGCAGAGTATCGTGCTCTCCCAGGTACACGCGCTAGTCGGGGAGTGGCTACCGTTCGGTGCTAACCAGATATCGGCATTGAATGAACGCTTGGGTGCTATGGAACGCTGTCAAGGAGGGCTTTTTAGTTCCAAACTCGACTTGCAGCCGACAGAAACGCACTTCGAAGTGACCCCAGGCCTCACACAAGTCAAGATTTTGGACTTCGACGCCATCCGATTCATCAATTTCGAGGCGGAAATCAACTTTCCAGAGAGCGACGGGATCATCCAGGTAGAAAACTTCGGGATGCACTTACACGTGAGTGGAGCTGTCCTGTACGGAGTCAAAATCGACGCTATTATGAACCACACAGAGCGTGCAATCCCTTTCGATCTACTGGCGCGGTTACTGGTGGATGTTCATCAAGATTCGTCGGGTATTATCCATGACTTGCTTTCTCGCTATCAGCTCAGCGTTCTTGACATGCTGTTCATGGGTAAAGCCGACCAACGCAACAAATACAACCTCATCACGGCTGCATCAATGGACCCCAAACTACCAGCCTGTAAGTATCTGGATAAAGGAGAGCGTGAGAACGAACTCAAGCAAGTGTTGGGCGAGATCTACGCTTGCTACGACATCACTCGAGACGACGTGCTCTTCCTGGGGCGTGATGGATGTCTGCTCAGTGGGCCTGGAGCGGAGCGATACGAGGCGCTTCTCACGACGTTCATGGGTCTCAACAGTCGAGAGATTTTCATCCGAAACTTCTTCGTGCGTACGTTTGTGCTGAGCGATATGCTTGTAGAATTACGTACATCTATCCGCAACTACCGCAAGCATGGCGAACACTCTCTGAAGGCGGTGAAGAAGTCCTTAAGCGACGCAGCACGGCACATGATTTTACTCATTGAATGTCTGCAGTATCTCCTAGAGTCCGTAGAAGCTCTCGAATTGCCGCCTGTACCAGTCGACATCGCCGGTTCCAAGATTTACAAGTGTCTGCAGCTCTTGGAACGTAAGAATAGCGTCATCGTGCGATGCAAGGATTCCATCAAACTCATTGAGCGTCTCCGTACACAACTCGACACGCTGATCACTAAATTTGAAGGTATCTCCCGACTACAGTTGACGTACGTATCACAAGGGTTTGACATCAACATTCGACGACTCACCGAGTCTCTGCGAGTCCGTGACGAGCTTGAACGCAACTTGGACGTCATCCGCATGATCTTCGCTGGTAATTTGTCTTTCGATGTAATTGATCGAATCAGTGGAGGTACGTTTAACGTCCCCAACCCAAAGTGGTTTATCGACTGGATTAAGAAGCCGATCATCGATGCTCCAGTCGCATTCTTGGTCATTAACCTGCTTTGGTTTGCTATTATCTGGATGGCGCTGCAAGCTTGGCTAGACCATCGAGTCTTCCGTAACGGCGCGACGCTTGTGATCCGAGCTCATACCGACAAACGGATCAACCTCACCCAGTTACGTCGAATGCTAAAGAAGAGGAACGTTCGTCTCGGTGTACTCGAGTACGAATCCGGTGGTCGACCTGAACTGCAGAGCTACAAGTGGGAAGAGCACGGCTTTCCGTTTAAGGACTCGTCAACGCACGTGCAGATCGTAGTGGACGAGAACCAGAAGCTGCTGCGTTCCATTCGTCTACAGATCGCACGTCCGCTGGACGAGTCGGTGCCTATCCACTCACGTCGTCTTAGTATGCGGAACGCGCAGAACCCAAATACGACACGACGACCTTCACGTCGCCTGCATCCAGCCCCGTCCTCGGTCACAGTGGTGGAAAACAATATCCTTGAGCAGTTCTCGGGGATTCTGCGGGCGGAAGGCGTTTACCAGGAGCGCTACGCTCCACTCGCAAGGCTTGGCAGTCAGATTAACCTACTGGCTCTAGCGCAAGACTTTGCTGAGCCCGACTACAATCGAGATGTCAGTCGTCTTCGTCGTCGACGCGGGGCTGTGGACACTGCGATCGTCTCCAACGACGAATCGTATCGCCCACCACCATGATGTAGCCATTTATTTTCGGTGATCGAGGTCGAAGACGAGAGATTTTGATTGGCCCGAATAAAACATGTTTCAAACAATTTCCCGTTTTTCAATAGGACGCCAATACTTCTAGCGACGCTTCATTTCAGCGTATTCGCCATGTGCCCAAGCGACGTTCTCAGCGGCTCTACGCCACCCTCGCCGTCTCCCGACGGTGGTTGGTGTCCGGAATTCTACCCCACGCGTGCCGAGTTCCAGTCATTCGCCACGTACGTCCGCACCGTGGTCGAACCGCAGTGTGCCAGTATCGGCATTTGCAAGGTAAAAGCATGAATAAAACTGACGAAATGGTGTAGAAAGACGAAATTTGTGCTCAGTTGCCGTTATTTTGTTCGGATTTTCTGATAATGAACCTCGTTGTAGATCATTCCTCCCCGTGGCTGGTTCAGTCGCTCGTATGACATCTCGCAATTGGATTGCCAAGTCAAAGCCCCTGTGTGTCAGCACGTAGCTGGTAAGAAGGGCATCTTCAATGTGGACCTTGTGGAGAGGAAAACTATGAGCCCTGCAGAGTTTCAGGTCATGACTGACGCTGCTACAGACAAGGAACCGGGAGGTAAAACATAGCTGTGGGCAGGAAGCTTAGAATATGTAAACTGATGCGTCACCACTGCTTGTGCTGCAGATACCGAAGATCCGTTGGAAGTGGAGCGGCAGTTTTGGAAGGGATTGAGAGGAACGATGGACCCGCCCACCTATGGAGCAGATATCGTGGTGAGCATCAATTTTTCTAAAGGCAATTAGGGCAAAACTGTCACTGTTCTGACATGCGAATATTTGTTCTAATGACTGGAACGTAACCAGTCCACGCTGTTTGGCGACGCAGACGCGCTGTCGTGGAATCTGAACGATCTCAACACGATTCTTCGCAAAATTGACCTGCCAGGAGTAACACAATCCATGTTGTATTTCGGCATGTGGAGGGCAATGTTTGCATTTCACACAGTATGTTTTTACCGGCTGCGTCTGCTTTGGTTTTAAAACAAACTGATGTTTTTTTGTGTCGCCAATGCAGGAAGACATGGATCTATACAGTATCAACTACGTGCACACAGGGAAACCCAAGTTCTGGTATGGCGTTCCTCCTGATGCTGGTACGAACGAAAAAAACATGTTGTGCCTAAGTTGTTGGGCTATCAATTACTTGTATAAGTCCTAACGACTTGGTGGACGGATAGCCTCTCAGCTGGAAAGAGCGGCGCAGTCGATGTTTCCTGAAAAACACCACGAATGTCACCAGGTACGGGCTGCTATTTCGCTGCATTTTTATCGGTTTTTTATAAGACCTTTGTGTTCGATTCAATGGAGTAGTTCCTTCGGCATAAAACATCCCTGATTTCTCCTGCGCGGCTGAAGGAGTTTGGAGTCCCGTTCTATCGAGCATTTCAAAAGCCAGGAGAGTTTGTAATCACGTTCCCGGCAACCTACCACCAGGGGTTCAATCTCGGTACAATCATTTCCTTTTCAGCCTTGCTTCGTAATCGACGAGTGATCTCTTAACATGTCTGTGCATGCTTAGGTTTTAACATTGCCGAAGCTGTCAACTTTGCAACCTTGCATTGGATTCCGTATGGGTTGAAAGCCAAGGTATGAAGCTCGAGCTGTAGGTAGTAGCCATAGCTAACACATGTAAATCTGCTTACTGCTCAGGTCTGCAAGTGCCTTCCCGACAGCGTGCGGATTGACATGGACTCGTTCCTAACAAAGCTGTTCGAAGAACCTCAGTGCGGCCCGGAACTCGTCGGCGAAGATCCTTGGATCTTCAGCTGCTCCTGCGGCAAGTACTGCAGTAGCAATTGCCAGAATTTCAATGTGGAGGTAATTACCTGCCCTACGAGTTACCGCTGTTGATGGAGTACTGACGTTGGTGTATTTGCTAGGAGCAATGGTTCGAGTGCTCAAAGTGCAAAATTTGGGCCCATGTTCGCTGTGTTCACTCTGATCTGGCTGACACGGCAGCGGAAGACCTGCCTCAATCATTACTCTGTCATCGCTGTCTTGCTGAAGCTACCGGGGACAAGCCTCGCTCTTTGTCCAGTGGTGGGGTGGGGCGGCGAAGTGGCACTGCGTCGAAGAGTGCAGTACGCGGCACTTTGGGTAAACGAATGAAGCAAGCTGTGGTTAGCTCGAGGAAGAAAACAGCGAAGGTGCCGGCCGTCCCGATGTCACCTCCGACAAAGAGAAAAAGTGCTTCAAAGTCCAACGAGGCAGGTGCCATTACACCCAAAAGGACAACGAAAGATAGTGCTGCTGTCCGCAAGTATCTCACAGTCAAGGGCTCGACCATCCGATTCGAGAATATGGAGGTTCGTCTTGGGGATCAGTTGCTCGTGTTGCAGTGCATTAAACTGACAGCAATGGGTGTGTATGTATAGGCCAAGGTGGCTGCCGTGGAGGGCAAGTATATTCGAGTGCACTACAAGGTAGGAACTCTGTTAGTTGTACTTCAAGATGTGATACACTTGCTCACTTGGGTGTCCTGTTGCCATTCTGGTAGGGCGAGTCTACAGACAACGATGAATGGCTGTCAATAACATCGAAGGAGTTACGCCAGCGGATCGTAACAGTGGAGCCACCAGCACCGAAGTCGAAGGACTAATCTTCTATTTAGCTTACAGTGAGGTAGATACATGTACATGGCATGCAGGGAGTGATCAATAATAAACCATGAATTTTAAAGCTGAAGCAGTTGCAAAGCAATCTTTCCAATAATACTTCCATCTTTCAGGTACATTTGACCTGGTTTAAATATGCAAGTATCACTTCCACACTTCCATCGGAAATGGCACGTCCTAGCAAGGATGTGTCTGTGGGCGAGTACGACAAGGTGACAGGGCTCACACACATCACGAACCAACGTGGCCGTCTGTTATTCAACATGGGAGCCAGCGTCAAGAAGCGACAGCGTCGAGTTCCTGCAGCCGATGCTTCTCCTACTCCGTTAACAACAACCGGCACGTTCACGGGACTGTCACTCTACCCGGAAGAAGCCAACTATCTAGTACAGCGAGGGGCATTGATTGTCTACCATATGACTCATGGCAGCGAAGAAGCCAATGAGTTGAGTGTTGCTGGGTTTCACGGATTCACAGCAATCTTGCTCAACGATACGCGTGTGTCACTCGCCTGTGTGGAGGTGTACGCCTTCCTAAAAGATCAGAAGCTGCATCCGCGTCGCTGCCTCGAGCCATTAACAGCAGCGACTTCTAGTGACGATGGACGAAGCATACCCCGACACTTGAACGATGGAGAGCATTGCGACGTCGCATTCGATGTCTGGAAAACCGTGACAGTCGGGAACGATGCAGTGGAATTGGCCTTGCCAACACCGAAAAAGCAAAAATCGAGAAAGAAATTGGCGCTTGTGTTTCGAGCGGCAGTGTGTCGCTTTGGAGACGTCCCGCCCAGCCCACGAAGTCTGCGCCGTGTCATTGAAAGAAGCAAATCTCGCGAATTGGACGGCGACGGTTCAAATTCTGCCTGCCAAGTTCCTGTGAAATTAGCGGTAGTCCACCATTACCAGAGCGTGTTGATATTTGAGCTCGGCGCACTACCAGTCACTTCAACTTAAACATCAACAAAAAATAAGCGGAAGGCGTTTGAAATAAAAAAAATGTTTTGATGTTTGAATAATAATAATAATAGGGCGCTTCTCAAGGAGAGCGCCACGCTACAAACTACTGCAGCAAAGCGCCTGACGCAACAGGAAGCTTGGTACGGGGATCTCAAAAAAGGACTAGAAACTACGGACGGACGGACAAATGGGACGGCGCTCTACGAGGAAGCTGCAGCACTTGTGACCACCACGACGTCGCCCTTCCCATTTCATGCCTTCTCGTTCGGGGCGAAGTAGCTTGACAGGAACTTTTCAGGGTCCAGCACAAAATCGTCGTCGGCGTCGTCCAGACACAGGTCGACAGCAAAATTCTCACCACCCAGCGAAGCACTGTCAAGCTCCGAAAAAGGTGCCACACTGGCGGTCTCCCCAGCTTCAGCCTTGACGTCATCAGGCTTTTCCTGTTCCGAGTTCGAGAACCACTCAAGTTCCTCCTCAGTAAGCTGCAACAGGTCGTCGTTGTCAATAGAAGCGAGGGTCTGGTCAACGCAGTGCAGCGAGTAGTCGGCCAGTGCTTTGTCCTCCGCGAAGTCAAGGATCATGGATTCAGCTGCAGCATCGGCGAAGTCCAGCGGAAGCTGGTGGGGCGGCTGCATGGCAGCGTGGCTCTTCATGTTGCGTGCGAACATGAATCGGGTGTCAATGGGGCTGGCGAAGAACACCTTGTTGCTCGAAAGAGACGGCATCTTCTGCTTCGGGGACATGTGGACTGCAAGAGGCTGCTCGCGAGCAAGACGTTTGGGTACACTGGGGAGCACAGACGCGTCGCTGTCGGTATCTGTGTCCATGTCAAGCATGGAGCACTTGCGCTTACGCATGAGGTGCATTTTCTTCTTCTGTGAAGCGGGGCTAGTAGGGATGGAGGAGGGCGCAGCACCAGCAGCGATTGCTGCTCGGTCTTGAGCTTCACGCTCCTTAAGACGTGCCTCCTCCTTCTCCAGCTTCTGGTAGTATTTCTGCGCATGCGTTCGGATCTGCACAACTGTGCGGGTCTTGATGAGCGTCGCGATCTTCTTCCAGGCGCGGTAGGGGAAGGTCTCGAGACCCTGCAAGAAGAGCTTGTGCTCAGCTTCAGTCCACCGACCTGTATTGCCCTTGAGGGACTTGCCCGAAGCAGAGGACCCGGTACGCCCGCCGTCCTCGGACTCGTCCTCATCATCGTCGGAAACGTCGTCGCTCGATCCAGAGGACGGGATGCACACGCGGTGGCTGGTGAACGCAGGGCTGGATTGCGCCTTGGCGGCGGGTCCTGAGGTTGCGGCAGCCAGCTTGGCAGCGGGGTCACGCGGGGACACAGTGGCAGCGAAGAGAGGCGTGTCGTAGCCCAGCGGGGTCATGGGCGCGTCGCCACTGCAGGAGAGAAAGGCGTCGTTAACGTGCTGTAGCGACAGGAGCTTGGGGTGGGATCGTGCACTCTTGAGCACAGCAGCGGAGGCCATAGTGAACGATGCGTTGAAGGAACAAAGGGGGAAGGGGGCTTCGGTTGTTCTAGAAGGATGACGGTGCACGCTCGCGAGAGTGATGGTATAGCGCACACACAAAAGATACACGGGAGACGACAAGACGGCAACGATCGCCAAGTGAACAGCAAGTAGAACGCTGGGCGCTTGGGAACGCGGCAAACACAGAGGAAAGTAGTGTGGGGAGCGCACGTGCACAGCTGCAAGCGAAAGCTCAAATGAGCAGGCGTTGCAATCTTTCCTTTTTTTAAGCCGACTCATGGCGGCGCCCCCCTTGGGTCTAGCGGTCACCCCCGGCGGGTACGCCAGGGGGCCAATGGCGGCGCTAGTTGAAGCTTTTAGCCAATCGCCGCTCCCCATGCGACGGAGAGCGTTCTTCCATGGTTCCATGGTTCGCTGCTGGGTCGACCCGTTGTCGCTGAAGCAACTTATAAATTGCTAGTCATTTGATGGAAGACAAGACCCGGCCCGCCAGCCAAAGACAAGCACACATACAAAGCCTAAGTTCGCCACAGTTACAGCGCGGCTCAAACTCAGCGGGACAACGTTACCGGATAGGCTTGTCAGCCGCCGCGATGTTCGAATGAACTGCGATGCAGGGCGGAGGAGTGCGCGATGCAGCGGACACCGGCAACCGTTGACGTGCAAGAGCGAATCTCCTCCGCCACCCGGACCCAAGCCATGCAATGCTATGCATTTTAACATGTATAGGGATAGCCGAGCGCTAACCATCTGCTGGCGTCCATGGCCATCGTGGCGTGTGGGTGCCGTGGGCATTCGCCGCCGGATACTGTACAGCGGCGCCGCAAATTTGACCCGCACATAGACAGGTCAGGGGTTCGTGGAAAGTTCTGCTACAGTCGAAAAACTTCGGCCCCGTAAATCAGCCGTGGAGAGCAACGATTGGCTGAAATGACTGCCCACTTCAACTTCGTGCTGGCGCATATTTGGTACATGTATCAATACATGTCCCTCATCGCACATTATTGCTCCTCAATGGCCATCGCCCCGGTTTCACTGAGCTACCTAAAAGCTGGTACTGAAGCTCCCCGGTCCGCCTTCTTGTTGCGCCGTGAAGGGGCGCGATGAATGCTTGCAAAGGGACGCAGTCCAATTTTGGCACGAACCCAACTCCATCAACGTCGGATGCAGGTTGATGAGCCTCAATTGCTCCAGCAGCGGGCTCACTTGCAAAACTGAGTTGCGAGCTTCTGTAGCCCTGCACGGCGGAAGTCTATGTAGGTGGATGTAACACTGTACAGTGTACAGTGTACAGTACAGTACATGTAATTTACCTACCGTGGCAGGCGACGCTAGCGCGGCGAAGCGGTGCCCGCTTTGCAGGCGCAGCTGAGACTAGTCTCTTGCAGGGAGGACCATTCAGACATGATCACCATGCTCGCTGCGTCACAGGCTGTGACTCACAGCGCCAATCTCGCCAGCAAGGCTCGCTGGCGACGGCAGCTGAGGTCGGAAGAAGAGGCTCCTTCAAAGTCTCATTTTGAGACCGCGTATTGTGCGGCGCGCAAGTCGAACGGCTAGGCTCGTCCAGCATTGCGCGCGAAGAGGCACGTTTGCGGGCAAAAGATACTTTTCGGTTACGATTGGCCGGTTCGAAAGAAAATGCAGCGAACGAAACGGCAGTGCTTGAAGTTGGTGGATGGTGCGTGTCTGTCGCTATGAATGAGTGGCATACAAAGCTCGACCGACTTCATGCTGTCAACGCTTCATGCACAGAAGCTCCGTTGCCTGCGTCCATACTGCTGTGTTATTTCAGTCATGGTCGTAGCTAACGCCTTAATGCTCGGGCTGGATGTGGGCGATGTCCCAGGGGCCAAGAATCTCACTGCAACAAGGGACACAAAAAGAACGAGTGATCGTGCGTCAGTCGCGGGATGCACATCACCACGGCAGAAAAAATGAAATCGATGGAAAGCTTCACGCACTTTTTGGACTCCTGCACGTGCATGAACCAGAGCGGGCACACGAAGGCCAGGAAGAGCACGAAGGCGCCCGCTAGAACACTCAGCAGGCCCGACAGCTGCCAGGTCAGTGCCGACGAGAGCGCGAACAGCGCGACCGCCGTTGTGAGGTGCAGCCGCTCCGAGTGGCGCTACACCGAAACAAAACACGAAAACGAACGGGCAGCATTAGAAAACTGAATTTGCTAGCGCAGTCACCATTATCCATGGACACGCACCTTGACTTCGCGCTGGAAAATGGGAAACATGGCGAAGATCTCGATTGCCAGTAGCACGAAGGCGAACACGTGCTCATTGGACTGCAGCCTTGATCCTAGCAGTACCGCGGTGAAGATGGCGGCGTTTAGTGAGATGGTGCCGCTGAAGCTGAAACACGCATCAATATATAAACACGGAGACTTGTAAGTGGGGCCGCTGGTCGCTAGATCGAGGTGGCATCCCTACCGTCCGATTCCTGAGTTGACGTAATTGTAATCGTGGGTGATGAGGTGCAAGAGGCCCAAGAATATCGCCAACGCCCAAATCGTGTCGTCCGCGTAAGACTTCGTGAGGGTCCGTAGCACGGGCGACAGCAACGACAACGTGGCGCAGAACAGAAGACAAGAGCTTAGCGTATTCATTGTGTCTACCGAAGAAACAATTTAGCTGCGGTCAGTTAAGCATTGGCACATAACTTGACCGGCAAGAATACTCACGCAAAGGTAGACCAAGGTGAATTCGGAGCACTGCAAAGCCCGTCACCGCGAGGAATACGTCGATGACGCCCAACAGCACAGCGGAGACTGCATCTTGACGGACGAACTCAAACACTGACTGCCAATATCAACAACGCCAAACAGTCCAGTCTTTCGTGAGGCGCTATTCAGTTGCTGCACCCTTCGTTTGTATTTGAAACGCACAAAAAAGATCAAGACGGCGCAAATTTGCTGCGTGATGGCCGCGGACGAGCGAACCATACCCCCGTAGTCGTGATCTTGCACGTTAGCTGTAGTCACAGATTATAATAGAGGATGAGTAGTTGCTTAATAGCACCACATTAAAGACAGCAATGAAAACATACTGTTCGTCCGCATCTGCTCCAGGAATGTTTCATCGACGTAATTGTCCTCGTATGGCTGCGGCGCGTAGAGGATTTTCTTCCATTTGGGCTGCTCAATGAGTGTAATAAGACGTTTAAGCTTTGGTAGCTTGTGTGCTTGGATGCAGAGATAGAGCACAGCCTCACCTTCGCCGCCGACACTGCCATTATTCGAGGGAATTGTGGGGTGACGTTTATTGGTCGAAAATCTGATATTACATCCAAGTATGATGTCACTGAGTTAACGCTTCCATTTTGACGACGGCATTCATCAGTCAGTTTTAAGCTAAACGGCCAGCTGACCGCTTGCGCTACACACTCCCACGATCCAACGCCATGTCTTCACAATTGCTACAAGCAGTAGCTCTTCTTGCTGGGGGTTTCAGCGGTTGCAACAAGCGGCTTGTTGGGTGGCAAGAGCTGGTTGGCAATCCAGGTCATTATGAGTTGGCAATGCCATGTTGAAGTGAGCGATGTTTTAAGCATTTTTTATTGGTGCCGAAATAGCGTTTTAACGAGATCCATAATCGCTGCAGATTGGTTAAAATATTTAAATAAATGATTGGATGGGCGGGGACCGGCCCCCTAATTAGTCACCCTAAAGTAGCGGGCTACTAAACAGACGGCCATTCCATTTCCGTCATAAATTCAGACCTATGGATCACTTGACCCAATAGGCAGCCCTACTTGTCAGGTAGGGCGTTAGTTTCCTTACTCATTGAGTTTAAGCCAAATTCTTGTTGACCCGTCCGACCTTCTCCTATATCTGTTGCAAAATCCTCGCGTACAACATCCATAGCAATTACTAATATGATAGGGTAAATTTGCCAAAGGCAAGTTGAAGTGGATGCTATGTAAGTACATGTACTCAGTAACTCATCTTCTGCGGAGCCGAGCACCAGGGGCAGTTGCCGAACTGCTTAACCCACTTGTTCCACGTCTCACGGTCAGCAATAACCTTGCAGGTGGCGCAATGCACAGTCGTCTTGGCAGCAACAGGAAAGCCCGTGACAATACACGACTCGGACGCCGTCTTACACTCTGGACACTGCAGAGCCGCCTCATAGATGCTGGCCTTGCAATGCAGACACGCGCGTTCGGGTAGCTTCTCGGCCACCTGCTGGTCCATTGAGATCGTCAGCACCCAATCGCGGATCTCCTCACGAGCGCTTTCTTCAGCAAGATAGTGCACTTCCGGTAGAGCAAAGTCGAGGGGCGATGGGATGTCAGTACCAATGAAGTCGGTGTTGTCCAGGTCGCTAGCATCGCCATCATCAATAGCCTCACATAGATCGAGATAGCGGTTGAAGTATACGAAGGCGGCGCTGAGCCATTTCTTCTTCCTCGCGGCCGCACCAGCAAGGTAGAACATCTTGTCAGCGGGTAGAACAGCAACAAAGCGCAGCAGTGACATACTGATCTTGGCTACCAGATCGTCCAGCCCAGCGTTTGCTGCCTGGTGCTTGATGGCGAAGAAGTGCGTCACCAGTAGCCACTGCTCAATCTTCTGTACTCGCGAGCTGGGGAACTCCTTGTTATTCGCACGCAGATCTTTGACAAGTTTGCGCAGGCATTTGACCAGCTCTGGCAACGCCGCTTGGTGTTCAGAATCCTCTTCGATGGTGTAGCCACATGCAAGCGTCTTCTGGACGAGTCTCTCTGTCATATCCAGAGCCTCCGAGTCAAGAGGAATGCCATAGTCAGAGATGGTCTTGATCGCCGTAGACATCTCGCCATGCTCGCACAGTCGCGAGCACCGAAGAACGAGGTACTTCGCCAGCGACCCAGCACTATGCTTGGCTGCTGAAGACAACACTTTGTCCCATTCCCCACGCTGCATCCACGCATCCAGAGCATTAGTACCGCGTCCTGCGTCATCACCTTCAGCACTGAGCGTCGACTCCTTTTTCTCTGCAGAGTAGTGCATCTTGGTATCTGCTGACGGAGTGTACGAGCTTGTAGCCATCTTGGCCTCTGCAGGGTGGTGCGAAGCTGATCCAAAGGCACTAGCCTGTTGTGCTCGCTCGAGACGAGGTAACAGCTCGGGGGCATGCTGCTCGCACAGCTTCTGAGCGGCAGCCCAGTTATTGACGCGCAGATAGCAATCCAGGGCCTCGTTCATCTTGTCAATAGACTGGAAATGCTCAGCAGCGGAGTCGAAGCGAGACATTCCAAGGAGGCGTGACGCCACCTCCTCCACGATCGACTTGTAGCGACTCGGGTCGTGCTTAGCGCACAGCTCGATGGCCTTCGCCCAGAGCTCTTCCAGCTCTCCAAGGTCGCTGATCTGGTCAATAGAAATCGACAAATACGCGTCGATTGCCTGAACATACTGCTGCGAGGCCACCCACATCTCACACGCCTCCATGAGCTCTTCTTTCTTCTTCGGTCCTCCAGAGAAGATAGCGCGTTGATGAGCCATATTCACCTCCATGAGCTTATGAGGAAGATGCCGCTTAGCAATTCGCACTGCGTCAGCCCACATCGCAGCCTCCAGATACGCGGCAAGAGCCAGCTCTGGTTTCCCGGCACTGAGGAAGAAGCCTTCAGCACGTTGATGTTCCTTGCGCTCAATCCAGAGTCTCGCTTGAGCGATGAACACGTCAGCCACAGACGCCGGGTCCGCGCTTTCCGCGACGCGCATGGCGTTTTGCCAGTCCTGTTGGTGCACATACATGTCCAGCGCTTCACGAGGTTTCCCAGCCTTGATGAACTCTTCCTCTGCTTCCTTAAAGCGTTCCTCATCCTCGAAAAACAGCGCATGTTTGAGATGCACCTCCGGTAGCTTTTTGGTGGCACAATTGCGTGCAAGCTCGAAGGCGTGCTCGAACGCTCCACTTTCAATAGCGTAGTCTATTGCCGGCTCGATGAGTCCAAGACGAGTGAGCAGCTTAGCGCCTTGTTCACCTCCGAGATCCATGGCCCAAGCATAAGCCACACGCTTCGAGGCGTTGATCCCGCCGTGGAACTTGGCAACACGAATCGCTTCATCCCACATATCGTTCGTCCGGTACATGTTGACAGCAGCTTGCCACTCTCCAGCTTCAGCAAAGTGGTGTTCTGCTTCCTTGTAGTTGCCTTCATGCTCCAATTGCTGAGCCAAGTACAGATGCGTGTCTTTAAGAAGATCCTTCCGATATTTGGTCACGAGTCGGATCATTTGTTCGTAGTTCTTGTGGTTCTTGTACATGTTGATAGCCAGATCTGGCTCGTTGACAGTCAGGAAGAGCTTCTCAGCTTCTTTGAACTTCCCAGCTCGCTCCATGCGGTGTGCTTGCTCCACGTACAGTCTCTCGGTCTCGTATTTATCCAAGTGGTTGAGTGCGACCTGGTAGGCAGCATCCCATTTGTTGGCTCGAGTGTACATCTCGACGGCATCACGAGCAGCGTCCGCCTTGATGAAGCATCGCTCAGCCTGCTCTAGATTGCCTGCTTCCTGGTAGTGACGAGCAAGGCGACGGTAGTATGGTAGAGACACATCGTCCTCCAGTGTCTCTACAAGTTGACTGGCCTTAGCCCATTGTCGTGAGTTAAGTGCAGCCTCGACTGCCTTGGTTGGCACATTGCCTTCGATGTAGTGATTAATTGCCATGTCCATTTGCTTTTGTGATACGAGATAGTCGCCCCATGCCTCCTCTAGACGCAATACCTTGTCAGGGAAGTGCTTCCGCGAGAGCTCAACAGCTTTACGGAATGCATTCGCCTTGATAAATGCAGCAAGGGCACGACTCTCCTGCTCCATTCGCTCAAACTGGTCGCCTGCTTTCTCGAACATCCCAGCCGAGTATAGTGCATCAGCCACAGTCTCCATCAGCTGCTTATGGTCGCGACCGAGATTTCTCTGGTTCAACAACTGCGCAGCTTTTGCTGGTAGCCCTCCTTTTAGATAGAGACTCACTGCACCGGTATAGTCGCCGTCCTTGACCTTCACAGCAGCGGCCTTTTCTTCTTGACGAGACTCCACAAGGTATTCATAGTAGCTTCTCTTCATCTGTTCGCAACCGGAATGGTTCTTCGTCTCAGCAACGCGGATAGCATCTTCCCATTTGTGCAAGTGCTGGTACATCTCAATAGCTTCATCAACTTGACCCTGTGCCAGCAGCAAATGCTCGGCACTACGGTAGTCGTTCTTAAGCACCGCAAGACGCGCTCGAACTTTCCAGTGAGCAAGTCCGTTAAGACGATCTTTCTCCTGCCAGTCCAGCTTATTGAGCTTTCTCAAATACCTCGAACGCGTGACGTCTCCAAGAGCAGCAGCACAGCGTTCAGCAATGCGATGATCGTTCTGGGTCAACGCTTCTTGGCTCAGTTGACTCCACATAGCCTCAGTCTCAGGTGTAAGCTCGAGAGGCTCAAGAATCGACATGGCATTCACAAGTTGTCCGTCATCTACAGCAGCACCGAATGCTATCAGTGACTCGTCAAGCTGGTAGGAAGCCGTGTTCATTCCTTCGTCCACGATCACTTCGGTACGTCCATTGCCGCGTTCGATCTGCTCGACGTCTCCCTTGATCTGGTAGATTGTGGCTTTGTCCGGCGCACGGATATTGTACCAGACAGACAAGTTGCCTCGATTCTGCGCTACAACCACGTCCGATTCGGGGACCCACTGCACGTAGTTGCAGTAGTTTAGTAAGGTGCTGCGCTTTTGGGTATCGATATCAAACAGGTGCAGTTGACGTCGTTTATCACGGAACAAGAGCAAGTTGCCACGAGAGTTAAGCTCCAACCAGTCCACACGAGAATCGTGGTTGACTGTGGAAGCTCCACGGGCGTGGAGGTCGGTGATACAGATTGTCTGGAGGTCCAGTAGATACGCAACTTTCTTGTTCTCCTGGGGTGTAATGGGGTCGCCATTTTGTGGCATGGGGAGTGGGGGACGCTCGTTGATGCGTACACTCAGCAAGTGCGTGTTAAGGTGTTCTGTTCTCACTGATCCCAAGAGTTCGTTTTGTCCGTATTCAATCAGAGATAGCTCACCAGCTTGGTAGACGATGCAGACGCTTTCGTTGTCCAGCATATATTTCTCTGCGCCAGTGGACTGCCACTGCACCTCGCTAATACGTGCCGTATCCAGATCCCCAACGAGGAGGGTGTTGGTGGTGTTGCCGACCAGGAATCGGTCTTGGAACACGTTCAGCTTCGTGATTTCGCAGCCAAAAGCAGAGCGCACAACGACTCGCGCTCCGGTAGCGAGTCGTTTGACGATCACTTGGCTTAACGACACGTATGTGAACTCAAACTTGCCTTTGTAGCGGTAGCGGCGTACGCAGGCGTCATACAAATCCAGAGCTCCGCAAACAGACCCAACAGCTAGCCGACTACCGTCGTGCTTCCAAGCTAATGCTGTGACAGAGTACAGATTGGGAATGCTTTTGGACCCCACGAGCTCCCAAGACTCGGTTTTTTGCTGGTAGTTAAACGTGTAGAACGAGTCGAAGTTACCCACGACTACCGACTCACCCGTCGGGTTGAACACACTGCACGTGAACTCACCACATTTTTCATCGCTGGAGTAGTCGAAGGTGCGCAGTTGGGCGCCATCCTTGTCGTAGAATGAAACCCGACGATCGTTACCCGCTGCGACGATGCTCTCACCCCACGCGAGAGCGTATGGCACGCAGGAGTGTACTACAAGCTTCGCGTGTGTAGGACCACCTGTCACATCGTCGAAGATGAAGCGATAGATGGCTCCATCATAGTGCGCCGAAAGGATGGCGGTGCCCTCGGGGTTGCTGCATACACGGGACACGTACGACCCGGTAGCGTACAGTGTGGCCGGTTTGTTGCTACGCAACTGACCGACTTTCACCTTGCCGTCTGCCAGGCCGAAGACGATCTCGTTAGGGTGTGTGCTGGGCCACGTGAGTGTCGTCACGGAGCATGGCTGTAGAAACTTGTTGCAAATGCTCTTCTTATCCTGGTGGTATGGGTCAGTAACAACGGTTAGCTAATCTAGCGTCGTAATAGGTGAACAGGCTCTTCGTACCCCAAATTCTAGGCCAATTTTGTAGACAAAGACGATGTTATCGCTCTGTGCCACCGCGAGTTTGGACGAATCCGGCGAGAACTCAAGTGCACGCACGATGTAATTCTTGTCACCTTTGTCTGCTGGTTTGGTGGAAAACTTATCCTTGCGCTCTCCAGTTTGTCCGTCGAACAAATGCACAACGCGGTCTACTGTAACTACTGCAAGCCTGCGGTTGTTCGGCGAAAAGGCAATGGCCGTGACCTTGCACATGCCCTCAGTGGCCTGTAGTAGCGACGTCAAGTGACGCAGCTGCATCTTGCCGTCGTCTCTTCACCTTTAGCTCCTTGCCGTGCGTTGAATTGAAGTTGGCGTCTTTTGATCAATGCGATCTTGAAGAGACACATGCAGTCACTATATCGAGGACAAAAACCTCGATTTAATGACAGGTAGCCATCGTTTTGGCTGGTCAAAGTGCAATGGACTCAATGGAAGCAGAGCTGGAGCAGGCCAAACGCGAGGCTACACTGCAGGCGCGCCGACGCGAGGAGCTTGACACGCTCAAGCAGCAGCGCATAGAGCGTGCCAAGACTTCTACCTCCGCCAGTTTCAGCGGTAAGCAGAAAAAGCAGCAGCTGCGTGCACGCAAACAGCGTTTGGCCTCTCGTCGAGATGAGGCGGCGGCGCTGGATCTACAAAGCGCGCAGTACGAGGAATTTTATGCCGACAAACTTGAAACGGCTGAGGAGGTGGAGGTCGACCTCGAAGTCGAGGCGTTCCGCGCCGAGCCTGACTTCTTCGTGCGCAATAATGACCTGGACAATGACCTCAGCTCTCGACTAAAGCTTACCGTGGCGTTGGGCAAGAACAATAAAGATGCAGTGGGCAAGGAACTCTCTAGCTTCTTCGTTAAGGAGACTAAGGAGCAGATCCAGCTGAGACTTATGGAAGGGCAACGTCCGTTGGACTTGGCCAAGAGAGAGACGCCTCTGCTCGCCACAGTGAGCGAACGGGACCCCATTCTGGACCATCCCAAGAGACCCAAGTGGACATACAGCATGTCCAAGGAGAAAGGTTTGTACAGATGAAGCTGTGCGTGTTTATTGTGTCTTATTCGATGTGTGTGTGTGTGTGCTGGCAGTGGACAACAATGAGAGTCTCATGTTCGACCAGTGGCTTACGAAGATTCACGATAAATACGACAACGAACACTTGAACCACTTTGAGCACAACTTAGAGGTCTGGCGTGAGCTGTGGCGTGTCACAGAGCGTGCCACGCACGTTGTGGTCGTGGCTGATGTGCGCAACCCTTTGCTGCACATTCCAGCGTCTGTGTACGACCTGGTCACGAAGGAGTTGAAGAAACCAATGGTTGTGGTACTCAACAAGGTTGACTTGATCCCAACTGCTGTAGTGCAGCTCTGGAAGCGCTACTTAGCTGGTCGATTCCCTCTCGTAAAGCTTGTGTGCTTTTCCTCCCGCTCGAACGCCGTGCATGGCGATGACGACGTCAGTACTCGTCGAAGAATACTTAGGTAAAGTACTTATATTGAGCGGCTATCGCTATAAATGTATGCATTGGATTAACAGGCTGTCTTGACTAATGTAGCAAGAAATTGGAGGTAGGAGACGTGTCGGCAGTTAAGGGTGCTGTGGATATTCTCGTGGCTTGTGGGATTGGTGCTTTGGAGGCGCAGCAACTGGCAGAGGAGTTAAATGCGAGCTTGACGGAACAAGAGAGCTTACAGGCGCAATTTGATGCAGTGCAAGAGAAAAAGAAGTCAGTGGGAAAGCGTCGTAGTAGGCGCAAGCAGAAGAATCGAAGCGCTCGCAATGGAAACGCTGGTGGCGATGGAACACCCACGATTCACGAGTGTCAGCACTGCGGATGTGACGAAGCTGTCGTCGCTTGTATGTCGTGTGCAACTGGTGGACGACCGAGCAGTGCCGATGCTAAGGTTAAGGACGAAGCAGATGCCATTGCTCGAGGTTATTTGCTGTGCGCTCGATGCGAGCTTGAGGAGCATACAGAGCTTAAGGGCCATTTCCAGGTCCGTCTGCAGTCGGCGCTGGCAGCAGAGTCGACTGACCCATCTGTGCCAGGCAGTGCTGGAGCTATCGGCCAGGCTAACACGCCCAAGGTGACCATCGGACTCATTGGACACCCGAACGTGGGCAAGTCTAGTGTGTTGAACGCATTGGCAGGCAAGAAGATCGTCAGTGTATCGCACACTCCAGGGCATACGAAGCGACTTCAGACGATTATGATCTCGCCAGAGATCTGCATTTGCGATTGTCCTGGACTGGTGTTTCCCTTTGCTGGCGTTCCAAAGTATCTCCAGGAGCTCAGTGGACTGTACCCGTACTCGCAGGTAAGGTAGACTACAGTAGTGATGCCATGATGTTACATAGCTGTGTCCTGACTGGTTAGTTGTGGTGTTTGCTAGATTCGGGAGCCTTACTCCGCAGTCCGCTTCCTCGCAGAGCACGTCATTCTGGAGAAAGTCTTGGATCTAAAGCCACGTACACAACATTTTGATGGCATAGAGGAAGAACTGGTTCGTGAACTTCAGTCCTGATTGCATCCGTCGCTAGTTTCTGACGAACTGTTCTGTGTGATCTTCTCTTGTGTAGGAATGGACACCATGGACATTGTGTGAAGCATACGCAGAGAAGCGCGGCTACCGCACAGACCGTCGTGGCAGACCTGATCATCAGCGTGCTGGATCAGAGTTGGTTCGCGACACAGTCGATGGCATTCTGCCTCTCTTCTTTCTTCCACCTGACTACACTGGCAAGGATATCACTCCGACGAGCATCGCGAAGTATTGCGATCAGGAAGAGGCTTCACTCAAGAGTGATGGGAAGTACGAGAAGGCGTAGAATATATATTTGGTCTCTGACGAGTTTGGTCACGCCATAATTTTGCACTTTGGTCACGAGACCAAACCGGTTGGTCTCGTTAACGCACGTGTTCAAATATGCCCTTGGTCACGTACGACAGCAACAAGAAAACCCAAACGCGACCAAAGGCTTTTTGCTCATTTACACAGCTGTAGTGTTAAAGACATAGCCCGCAACGAGCCTCGCGAAACCACGACTATCATCGCGAAACCAACGAGTTGTTACATTTTGGTACATCTATACTTGAAGAGCTTTAAGAATAATCCAGCAAGGGCCTCGCGAAACCAACGAGCTGTTATTAATGAAGGGGCTCCATAAATCTACACACTTCAAGTGTTTAAGTCATAATCCCCCAAGAGCCTCGCTGAACCAACGAGCAGTTTTTTACGGGGTGCGCATGCTTTCAACTCGGTGTGAGTCTCATTTTCAGAATTGCATCCTATAACCGACACTACACATGAGACGCTCGTCACCATCACCTCGGCATCAAAAGCGATGTCAAAGTCCCCGATACTCACCAACCTCTCGTCCCAATACGCGCTCGACAAGCTCTCAATATCCTCATGAAGAGCTTGTTGTAAGCTTGGACGACCCTCTAGCCTCAACCCAGTTGGCAGCGTCCATACAGCTAATGCCACCATCACCGCTCTTGTCCATTGCTCCTACTTCTCGTACAGAGAGGCTACCCCCACAGCCCGCGCAACTGGGTCAATCGAACGTGGCCACACCGCATCAAACTACAGAGATCATAACAAGCTCCAATGATCGGCCTCCACGTCATGCTCGAGGTGGAGATCTGCATGTGCGCTCAGAGTAGCGGCCCCGAGAAGGAAAATCAAAAATTTACCATCAAGGCTTCGAATACACACGCGCAAAAGTATCAGCAGTCAAAATAACGTATAGATGTAGCTTCTATAGGAAGCCCAAACTATGTCCTGGGCTCCTGTTTTACTATGCTGACACAATGACGTACGACTTTGACAACATGGTACCCCATACATGTCGGAGCAGAAAGGTATCTGGGGCTGCGAGTGACGAATCTGTCTGTATCGACATGGAAGAAGAGATGAAAACATTTGTCGATAATTTAGCCGAACAAGATGTTCCAGCTAACAAGATATGGACTCTGGCTTACGAAAAGTTTTACGAAAACTCGATTGGAGTTGTCCGTGGTCTCTCACGAATTCAAGTGATCGCACGTGTGGGAAAGTCAAAATCGGGAACAAATATTTTTACCTTGTTGGAGAGTCCCGAAAGAGTAAAAGTATTCGGTACCAACATGGGTTTCCTTCAATTTCACTACGTTTGGCACGATGACATTAGAGCAAAGCAAAATAAGTCTGGCATTGAGCGATTGATCGGTTGGGCGCATCCCGAACTTCGAAATCTCCTTCGAATTGACGGTGCCCATTTATTTGTCGATGGCACGTTCCGGTGCACACCCAAAGGATATCACCAGTTTGTGACCCTCATGATGTATGATCAGTATACGGAGCTATACGTACCTGTATTTTTTACGCTGGCAACAAATAAAACGGAAAAGCTGTACAATAAAATGTTCAAGTGCATCGAGTTTTCGTTGGGGAAAAAACCAAATCCAGCGAACGTGGTTTGTGACTTTGAAGCAGCCTTGATTTTTGCAATACGTGATAATTTTCCGTCAACACGCATTGTTGGCTGCATTTCAAGCAGGCGTGTAGCAGGAAACTAAAGGAGTACAGTATGCCGAAAGATGAATCTGCAATTGCGATGTCTTTTGGAGTATTTGACATGCTCACCGTAGTTGACCCAGACAAGATTTCGGTACAGGGGGTTGCGTGGGTTAAACGCGAGATTAAAAAGCGTTGCGATCGGAAAAGTATTACGTATTCTCGGGAAAAGTGGAATAAGTTTTGGGCATACTTTGCCAAAACATGGTTAGAAACCTACCCTCCCGATCTTTGGAATATATATGGCGTTCAACGTCAAATCGTGAATCGGACTAACAATCATCTAGAGAGGTTTCACCGGGAGCTGAATGCGAGGATAAAGACTCATCCGTCACTTAATAGTTTCGTCCGCGTCATTGAACAATTTGCAAGGGAGTATGTTGTACTGCGCAAAAGTATTATATCTGGTGATGCTACCGCTCCTGTGCGACCTCCAATGCGATTCCCAAAAGCGGCGGCTTTGCCCAACGTCAGCGATATCGAGGCATCACCCAGCGAGGATGAGGACGATGCATCTCTCGGTAGTGATGATAGCGACGCGGCCCCCAACTTGTCTGACGAAGATCTCGGTATTGTGTACGACAACTCATTTGATTATGAGGAAGAAGAGAAAGCAGACGGATCTTAAAAACATGAATTATATATGATTTTACAGCATCTAATGACATGTCGATTTGAGCACGGGTTGTCACACGCTTCAATATATAATGATCGAGCCGATACGTAGAATCATTATGTCCCGTTGATAAAGATCTACGATGTCGGGTGACTTGATTTATACTTTTCCATGACAGTATTAGGCACATACTTGTTATCAAGATGTTAGTCGAGCCGCCAGCGATGTCTGCCGGCAGAACTAGTGAAAGCACCAACGATACTAATCGCTACCGGCACAGTTGTACTTGCTATCAGCATACTTACCGGGTTAGTTGCACTTATTCAAACAGTAAATAATTTACGATACAAATCTCTGGCGGTTGCGTAGTACTATTAGATCTCAATTGCATAAGTCTGAGGGGGCCTGCACTAACGGAGGTAGCAGTCGCAGAGCTGACAAGAACACCAAGTGTTATCCATCGCCGAGGTCAAGTTTGATTAGACCACGTGACCAAACGATTATTTTTGAGCGGGACCAAAATCGTCAGAGACCAAGGAGGATGATTACCCGAGAAGGAGAGCAACAGCTCTGACGAAGAGGAGGAGGAATCTGTCGCACAACCTGCACGGGGAAAGAACCAGTCCGCGCCAGTGAACGCATTCAGTCTGCTCGACTCAGACTCGAGTGATGAAGATAGCGACGACGAGTAGAAATTCACACACCAGCCTTCCACGACAAAATGGGCCAGCTATGAGCTGCATGGAAGGAATAAACTGTCTATTCTGCTATTCTGTCCGCTCTTGGACCTGGACACATACATGTGCCTATCTGGTGATATAATACAGCCTAGCACGCTCCACATCTTCCACGGGGCATTCCTCCAGCTCAGCGGCGGCATCGGCAACATCTTCTGCTGGCAGTTTAACTTTTTCAAAGTTTAGCCCCGAGTTGATGATCTGCTTCTGTACTAGGTCATGTGTCACTTCGGCACGAGGAATGTGGCACAGCACGAATGCTCGCTCGACATCATCGTCCGATGCCAGCACCCGAGTCACCGTAGCGAAAAGAAGCGGCAGCAGCTCGCTCTTGTAAAGCACGTCACCAGCCAATACGACGTCCACATCCGTCAGAGCGCCAGGAAACTCCTTTAGCAACGTCTGCGCAGACGGCTCATCGCCCCAAAACAGCGAGCGAGCAGTCACGACATCTTCCGCCTCATTCACTTGCACGTTCTTCGCCAATAGTTCCACTACTTCTTCATCACCGTCGGTAGCCAAACACTTGACTGCTCCAAGCTTGGACGACACGATGCTGCAGATGCCAGTGCCAGCTCCCAGCTCCAACACACGTTTACCACGCACGAGCTCTGGGTGGCGCCACAGATACTGCGACAGTCCCATCAACAGTCAGTACATTGTTTGCAATATCTGCGCAATACAATTGTGAACATTGTTTACCCGTGAGAGGAAATGCGAGCCCGTCCAGAGGCGTGTGCCTGAAATCTCCGTCACGTTGGCATCCATCTCGGCCAGCATAAAGAGCGATGCAGCCACCGGAAGCTCCTCCATCTGGAATACCTGAACCTCCAGGTCGCCCACGACCACGCGCTTAGTCTCGTACTCCACGCATGCGCGCCAGTCGGCCTCGTCCGATGAGGTGGATGCTACACGGTTCCGTGACTTAGCCATTTGCGTCGAATAAGCTTTTGGCCAGTCAAAAACGTAAACAAAACCGAATCTGCCAATTAACGGTTCTGATTTCGGAATTCGCAGGATAGGCTAACCCCTTAGGTGTCCACTGGATACTATCCGGTACGACAGAGTGTAAGGCCGATATCAAATTTTGATAGAATGGTACCGGAAATAGAGCAATTTGATGCAAAACGCTCTATTTCCGGTACCATTTTCATCCTGGCGTGCGACGCTCAGTGGGCGAAGAGAGGGAGGAAATCGACGATCCTGACGGTGCCATCGCTCATGAAGCCGCAACCTCTTAGAGGACAAAGCCCTGGAGTCTGAGCTGACAATAAGTGCACTAATGCTGCGTGTTGTGAACGAGCTAGATCACTGATGGCGTCTGTCTATTCATTGTTGGTCGTGACCAGACGACGACACGTGTACGCAGCTCAGTGGAGAGTGACGTGAAGACACTCGCTCAAGACGAGGGTAAGCGCAGCGTGGGAGAAAGATATGACGCAGAAGAAGACAGTGATGTAGCTCCCACGCTGCCAACCGAGGGCGAGGCTCGACAGTTTGAAGTCACAACGGTAGGTAGGAGCCCAGACGTACAGCTGAAGGACAGGGCTGCGTCATCGAATCCAGATCCCGCGAAGAAGAGGAGGCCGACGAACAAGACGCTCGCGGGTCATGGAAACTCGAAGCAACGGACGGTCGAGCCTCATAAGAAGCGCTTGGCGTTTACCATCGCCCAGATCTGCATGCAGTCCGGCGGACGCTCCAGCGCGGCCGCGCATGATTCAGAAGAGGAGCCGGCCAGCTACGTCGAGGAGGCAGACGACGTTGGAGACGACGTATCGATTCACTTAGCACAGGAAGAGGCGTCAGTCGAGCTTGCTGATCTCTCAGATGCCGATGAAGAGTAAGCAGGTCAACATCAATATCGTACCGGATACCGGTGTGTCCGGTACAGTACCACCCGGGTCGGTACCGGATGAGAAAGCTCCAAACCGGATGATACCGGAGCAGCTGGAAAAAACCTGACAGAACGGACATTCGATCAGATTCGCTCCTTGGTGAAGATGGAGCAGTTGCAGCACTGGAAGCCTCTCGAGGGCACGCTGTCGAAGATGAAGGAGTATTTATGAAGGGATTTGGTTGTGTTGATGAAGCGTGGTGCGATTTTTTGACGCCTTAGCGGATCACATCCGTTCTTCGTGGCAGTTACGGTCCAAGTGAGCTTCATACAGTACGGGGCTTAGGAACAAAAAGATGCAAGAGCGTGGGGTTCCTGAAAATGATCCATCACTACTTCTCGCTCACGTTACTGTGTAAACACGGAATTGAGCACCCAAAGAAGAGTAAGGGGAAACGGCAAAGAAAAGTATTCGCTACTTGGGATGTTTCGCCAAGGTGAAAGCTCTTTCGAAGCGTGACGTCTGTGGGAGCTGGAAGGTTTATCATTCGTGACAACGATCGCACAATCATTTGCGAAGTGAAGAGCTGTTTCGGTTTTATTGTGCGAATCGGCGTGTTACGGACCCAGAAGTTCTGCACCAGGTCACAAGATGCATTTGGCAGGCTCGTCCGCGAAGTGATTTTTGCAGCATCTCTGAGAGGAAACAGGTACTTCCTTTTGTCTCTGTTATGAGAGCAAAATGCAATCTTTTTACGTGAAGGGAAGAGCATGGATCTTCGCGATGTTCATAACCTCCTGGCTTCTTTAAATCATGAGAACAGAGGAGGCAAGCCCGACGAAGATAGCACGGTGGCGTTGCTGTCTGAGTTTTGTAAGACGGTCGGGAATTCAGCGGCCGTGTCAGTGAACAACCCGTCCAGTTTAGTTGACGCGGTATGCCTTCAAACGCTTGGACAGAAGAGATTATTTAAAGCTTTTCATTGAAGTTGTGCTTGTGGATTCCACGCACAGAACCAACAGGAACTATTATAAGCTCTTTATAACCCAGTCGATGGTGTCTTCGGGATGGTAGACCAATTTTTTCAGCTGTTGTGTATGTTTGGGAATGATACCGGATGAAAAATATTTTGTACGTTTTGTATCAGTACCGGAGTCAAACAAAACTAATTGTGATGGGGTTTTGGATGTTATATAGGGTCAAAATGTCCAACACGCGCTTGTTGAGAGTGAGACGAAGGACATTTTGCTTGGACCATTTCAAGGAAGTGACTCCGTCATGGAAGAATATCCGTGTGGTGGTAGCCGACAAGGATTTCAAGGAGAAAGACATTCTCGCCGAAGCCTTCCTGAAGCCCGGCAGATCCTTTGCAAATTCCATGTTATCGTCTATCTGTCAGGCATATTTTTAATCCTTGGCAAGCTCAGTTGACTGATCGTATTGTAAGCTATAGGTTAGAAGCAGATGCAGCCGGAGGGCAGATGCAAAGAAGGACATCATTGAAGCGTTGCAGTTGACGATGAAAGCTGAAAGTGCAACGATGCACGATGCGTATCGAGATGACATGATGCGTTCGCTCGCCTACAACAAGAAAGACCCGCTTCTCCAGTACTTTGAATCCAATTCGGAGACATGCAAAGAGGAGTGAGTCGCATAAATAATCACGCCAGCAACCGGATAGAAAGTGGCTGGGGGGGGCCAAACAAGTGGTGGACCGAAAGTACCTCATTGACAAGCTCATCAGTACGTCAGTGTGACACGCCTGCGTGTGCGTGGACGAATCCTGCGAAGGAATCTCCAAGACTTTATTGACCAGATTGATGGAGATTGAAGGATGGAGACGTGGGATGAAGCAACTTCTAGTGCACAGGCAAGGTAACCTTTTAATTCATTCTCACATTTACTATCTACTCCGCAAGTCCCTCTCACTTTCGGATCCGAGCACTCCTCTGCAAGCCACGAGTGTGTCATTTTGATATATCAAATTTGAATTCAAATCGGAATTAAGAGGATCAAGAATGGACAAGGATGAGTACGTGTCGTACACCTTGGTGATAACAGCGGCCACAGCCAACACCGTCGCAGAAACAGCGACAATAAAGATCAAGAAGTTCTATGGTGGCAGCCCACGCGACTGGCTTAAGTGGAGCAGCCAATTTCGGAGTCTGGCTCGCAAGAAGCAGTGGACGGACGAACAGAAGGCGCACAATCTCGTAGCGCTTATCGAAGGAGATATCGAGGCTGAGGTCGAGGTGGCTGCTCGGGAAGCTGCTACCTCTAGAAAAAGCTTCGAAGGGTTCTTCACAGACGTGGGTCTATTGTCGGTTTCACCCGACTTCAGTGAAGATCTAGACAATGAGCTGTGGACGATGGCGAAGCGCCGAGACGAGACAGTGCTCAAGCTTTCACAACGCTTGAAAGAGGATATTCGTATGTTTGCTGAGCTGCTCCAGAATGCTGAGGAAGTGCCTGAAGTGCAGCAGTGCAGATACTTTAAGCGAGGGATGCCTCGCGGCTGGCAAGACAAGCTGGCATCCGCCGGTGTTGTTCATGACACTCTCGGCGAACTCGTGTTGTACTTCTCGCGTCTGGAGAAAGCTGAGCGAGAACAGTCAGCTAGAAACAAGAGCAAGGATATTAGCGGTGGCTCTCCAAACAAGGACCAGCGTCGAGACAAGAACCAGGGTCAATCGTCGCAGAAGAGCTTCCGCAAGGACTGTAAGAAAGGCAGTAATGGCGAAGGAGCCAACGCAAGGAGTGACATGTGGTGTACATTCCATAAAACCGGCTCTCATAATACCAGTGATTGTTACACTCTCAAGAAGAAGGAAAAGCACAAGATAGCGGACACTAAGTCGGAAACAACCAACAAGAAGAAGCACTATCCACGTATCCACAAGGACTTCGAGTCGGACTGGGACAGTGATGAGAACGAGATTAAGTTTGTGGATCTATTGGAGACGAAGGCGAGACCAACGAGCGCGCCGCTGTGTATTCCAGTAAAGCTCCGCCGAGGCGGGTAGACGTTCGAAGCTTTGCTGGGTAGTGGAGCTTCTAAGAGTATTATTAACGGCGGGACACTTGGTGCTAATACGGAACTAGGCCGTAAGTGTATTCCAGCTTCGCCAACTGTCTTTGGGACCATGAATGGTTCGGTCGCCAGTAGCGGTTCTACGATGGTGCAATTTGTTTTCTCGAAGCTCAAGTCCGAATCGGTTATCACGCATAGATTCGAGGTAATTAAAGATAGCAAGGACGCAATGGTGATTGGACGCGACCTTATGAGCGCACTCAGCCTCATTTTAAATTTCAAGGACAAGGTCGTACAGTGGGATGAGTGCAGTCTCAGTCTCAATACAGGCCAGAGCGCGACGGACGAGGCCGTAGACGCCAAGAAGGACCAAGAATTCTCGGATGATTCGAAGGAGGTTGCCAACGGGTCGATCAAACCTGAGCAACTCCTTCCTGATGAATTGAACGGCCAGCTTTCTCAACGCTACCTGGAGCTGCTCGTCCAGTATCGCAAGTTATATGATGGCCACCTTGGACGCATGCGCTTTGACGATTACGAAATACCTATTACGCCTGATTATAAGCCGGTGCACGCGAAGCCGTACACTGTTGCACGCAGCCATGAAGCCAAGGCAAGAGAGAAGATATAGCAATTGATCACCGCTGACGTGCTAGAGCAGATCTACGACAGTGAAGTCGCGGCGCCTGCTTTCTTCTTGGATAAGCCGGACGAATCTTTGAGATTGCTGGTTGACTACCGATGGCTGAACAAATTCCTTCGACGAAGCCCGTATTACGTGCCACGTATACGAGAGGTACTAATGCGACTCTCTAAAGCGATATGTATTTCGACGTTCGACGCTAATCTTGGATACTACGCTAGGCGACTTGCAAGAAAAAATCGCCTATTTACGGCATTTTGTTTGCCATGGGGCAAGTTCCAGTATAAGCGTCTTCCGATGGGGATCTCTACTGCTCCCGATGAATACCAGGCCTGTATGGAGAGAATATTTGGTGATTTGGAATTTGTCGTGGTTTACTTAGACGACATCCTGGTGTTTTCCGCCAGTGCAGAAGAACATCTTGAGCACCTGCGTATTGTGTTCAAGCGCTTGGATACGTTTGGTGTCTCGCTCAATGGCAAGAAGTGTCATGTACTCCGCAAGGAGGTCGACTACCTAGGATACACGCTCTCGGCTGAAGGCGTGAGGCCACAGGCCAAAACGATTCAGGCAATACAGCGAATTGCCGAACCAAGTAACAGGAAAGAGCTCCGCCACTTCCTCGGAATGATAAACTACTTCATGGACATGGTGCCGAATAAGACAACGCTCTGCAAGCCACTGCACCGACTCACAAGCTCCAAAGTGCCCTTTACGTGGCTGTCCAGTGATACGGAGGCTTTCCGAGCTATCCAGCGTGCTTTTGGGGAAGCGGTGCTGCTGTCATTTCCTGATTTCGAGAAGCCGTTTGACGTCTACGCCGACGCTAGCGGTACGCAGCTCGGTGGACTGATAATGCAAGGCGTTAAGATTCTCGCGTGCTATTCTCGTAGCCTGAACAAGCATCAGCTGAACTACACTACCATGGAGTTGGAGTTGCTTTCCGTGGTCGAACTACTGAAAGAATACCGCACGATGCTTCTTGGTTTCCCAGTTGTGGTACATACGGACCACAAGAATTTAATCTTTCCGACCGAAACAAGCCTGCGGGTCAAGAGATGGAAGTTACTACTCTCAGAACACTGGATGACAATGCATTACATTTAGGGCGTGAAAAATGTTGGGGCCGACACCTTCTCAAGGATGCGATTTGCTATACGCAATGACGCGGCATCGATCGACAAAATCTACGCTACTAACGAGCGAACGGAATGCGTGATGGACGGACCAGTCATCCGCGAACACCAGGAGGCCGATGCTATGGTGCAAAAGGTCAAAGCCGCGTGCCTCGCAGGCACGAATAATCAGGATTACCAGCTAATTCGCCTATTAGGATGCACTCTGGTGGCGTACCAGAAGCGTGTTATCGCTCCAGATAGCCTTCGTGATGATCTGATAGCTTGGTATCACCAGAATCTCGGACATCCTGCAGGCGAGCGCCAGTTCAAGACCATGCGCCACAGGTTGTACTGGCCTACTATGGAGACTAGCATCGTCAAGTTTGCTAAGAAGTGTACAGCCTGCAAGCGTGCCAAGTTACATGGTGGAAAGCAGGACTTTGGTCTTTTACCGCCTCGCAGTATGAGAACGGTGAGCCCATTTGACGTTGTGCATGTTGATTTGATTGGTCCGTACGATGGTGGCAGCTATGGAATTACGATAGTTGATCCAGCGACCAGATGGCTCGAAGTCGGTGTCCAACAGGACTGTCCAACAGGACAAGCGGGCGCTCACGACGGCGGAGAGGTTCGACCGCGAGTGGCTGTGCCGCTATCCGCGACCACGTACCGTGATTCATGACCAAGGATCAGAGTTCACGGGCGAGGAATTTCAGGAGCTGCTACGGAGCTACGGTATCAAGGCCAAAGCAATTACGACGAAGAACCCCCAGGCTAACGCGATATGTGAACGCATCCACCTGAAAATTCTCAATGTGATCCGATGTCACGAGGGCGTCGACTAGAAAAAAGTTATTTACTACGCAGCATTCGCTGTCAGAGCTAGTTACCACAGCATTCTCAATGCGTCTCCGGGGCAATTAATTTTTGACCAAGATATGATTTCGCGCCAATTGCATTACGCAAATTGGAGCTACATGTCCAAGCGCAGGTTTGAAGCTATTCTAGCTGATAATGATCGCGAAAATGACAAAAGAATTGAGCATTTCTACCAGCCAGGAGACCAAGTGGTGATCCGCGTCCCCAAGCAGTTCCGTGTAAAGACCAAGCGCATCGCCGATGAACCGTTCTTTATCCTGACGGTCCATGACAATGGAACCGTCACTGTCGACAAGGGAGCTTCGCAGCAACAGGTTAGTATACGCCGTATTTTTCCGTGTTAACTATTATTGCTTCATGGGGGGAGCATGACACGCCTGCGTGTGCGTGGACGAATCCTGCGAAGGAATCTCCAAGACTTTATTGACCAGATTGATGAAGATTGAAGGATGGAGACGTGGGATGAAGCAACTTCTAGTGCACAGGCAAGGTAACCTTTTTAATTCATTCTCACATTTACTATCTACTCCGCAAGTCCCTCTCAAGCAAGGCCTTTCGGATCCGAGCACTCCTCTGCAAGCCACGAGTGTGTCAAGTGATGTTACAAGAGTGGTCTGAGGAGCCAATTGATCAAGATGCAGCTGACCCCAAGCTGCTGACCCTATTTGTACAGTTGAGCGAGCACACTTATCGACTCGTGCGGGATCAATACATATACGCATATACGCATACAGCCAAGACACCCCACAACCGAAGGGGCTTCTTCCACGCATAATCTGCTCAGCAGCGATCTCAGACATTGAAATGAAAGAAGAAATCAATGAAGAAGATGCCGTCTACGTTGCCCGTTGGGATACGCACGGGTATGCGACAGTGGATCAGCTGAAGGACATGACTCTAATTATCGACGCTAGAGAAGCCACGGATAAGGTGAAGGCAACGCTGGAGTGAATTAAAGGTCTCTCCATACCGACGTTCGGTACCACCGAGCCATTTGATGATTGCTGTTCCCTACCTAAGTATGTACAATTTATCCGGTATTGGTGTTTTGATTTTTCGGTATGATAATTAAAACTGATACTAAGCGCTTTACTTTTATCTCTAACTGGTCGCTACAACAGCTGTTAAAACTCTGCCGCTACAGGTACTCACTCAGAGGCAAGAAAATCGAAGGTGCTCGACTGTTGGAGTTTAGAGACACACAGTGGTTGGGATCGTCTTGTATACGAGCTGGATTATACGAGCTGGATTATTTCTCTTAGCCCGTGCGTATGTCTCCAATGATGTGGGGATTCTTGCTCCTGACTGGTACCCCTTCACCGACACTTTGCGACAGAAGAAGGCTGCAGCAACACACGGTGCGTTTCACTCCGCAGTGACACGACAGATTGGTGTCGTTAGCAGAGGGTGCTGCCACTGGATGTCATTCTTTATTGACCTGTCTTCGAGTGACGCTACATGCACTCTGTTCGACTCAATGCAGTCGAATGCAAGCTATGATGCGCTGGAAAGAACCGTACAAGCGTCTATAATTTCCCAGCTGGGCCAATCTCAAATAAGCTTCGAGCGGTGGACGCAGTGCAAGCAACAAGATGGACATTCATGTGGCATCTGGAGTCTATTCTTCTTGGAGTTCATACTTACTGAACACCCTTGGGCTGACAGCTAATATGATCTTGAGCAGTACCTACGTCTCAGATGCCTACTTTGTGTGCGCGAGATGCAGTGGAAGACAAAATGTAGGGAGCTTTCGTTCAATAACATTGATAGTAACATTCTGCTTTTGTGTTCAACGATGTTTTTGTTAAGGAAATTGCCTTAGCTCCAAGATCACAACTTTCGTACAACACGTACTTTATCCGGTACCAAAGCACGTTTTTAGGTACACACTCCATTCACCAAAAATTAGAATTTTCCTCTGGTAAGCTACGGTGCCCAAGGCAACAGACGAATATATCTTCGTCATTTACTATAATAACACGTCTTTCAGGTTTTACCTCTTAGCATATGATTGATTACTGTAGGGCTACCATAATTGATTTTTGTCCGGTGAATGTATAAATACAGTACTGCACCCCGTTTTCGCGAGGGTGGACCATATAGGATTTGCTAATAAATAAGATTTGAGATTTCAAATTAAAGCTCATTTGGATTCATGATCATCACATATAAAAGTTTATTAAAGGTCCAAGGGCGCGAAAGCGGGGTGCAGTCAGGGGCTAATGGTAACCAAATATCAGAGGATATTTTTGATAGTAATCGTAGTGCTTTAGAGCTCCATAGACCCACGAATTTTTTATCTCCTTGGGGACGACCCGCAGACTCCTTGGAGCGCTTTCTGTCCATCCTCAAGCTGTATTAACATCGCTGTGTTGCTATAACTATTAGAGACAATACACTGGAATTATTTTTTTCGTACTATTTTCGATACTAAATATCTATAGTAACTCTTTTTTGGTCGGGTTGGAGTAGCGCCCTCCCGGTAGATAGCGCCGAGGCTCAGCTCGGCGCCACTCTGCGGACGCAACCCTCGTGGCAGCATATAGCTTTGACGGGACTGTGCAGGCGTCTCTGTGGGTAAGGCGGTGCGGTGATGTACATTGTGGTCTCGGTCACGGCGCGCAGAAGGCTTCGCTGCGACTATGACCGGGTTTGACGTAGCGAGCGGGCCATCAACGGCATGGACCAGGAAGATGAACTGGACGCGCATCGAGGCCAAGGCGTAGGGCGGACTCCAGCGATGGACCTTGTACTCAGTGGACGGCGGGCGAAGGGCTCGGCGAGGGAGGCAAAGGACCGGAACAGATATTACAGATCGAGCCACTCAGCGTCGAACCTGTTACCGTCCGGTGAGTCGGATACGTGCAAAGAGAAGAACAGATACTACGATCATGGCACAGAGCAGATGGCACCGGTTGGAAACAGGACCTGGGGCTGCCCGACACTGAAGAAGAGGCCGGAGCAGGAGAGCGACACAGCAATCATCATTTTCACCAAAGACGAGGTGGAGGGAGGGGGGGGGCACGGAGAGCCTCACATTCCTGACGTACGCGGAAAAGGTATACCGGTATTGTACCTAGTATGATACCGGTGGCTCTGTTTTTTTATACCCCGCTGACTAGCAATATAGAGTCTAGCACGGAGTATGTAGGCTACGCGATAAACGTAATACATTACATTACATTAGTAACTCTATTTTTTAAAGGTTAACATAGTTTTTTTTACTAACTCATAGAATTGAAAAATATTAGATAACGTAATTTGCCAGTTGAGTGCCTGATTTTGGGCATGTTCAAAAAGTGCATCTAGCGGAAAAGACACCAATTGTTGTTTGAATTGGGTCTTTGGAAATCGAAAAGGGAAAACCAACGCATCTATTACTTATTGTTGCGTTTTTTTACAAACGAACATGTGAGGTGCAAAGGTTAGTCAAAAGTGAGGATGGAATCTGAAGCTATCGGTTTTGAGCACGGTTCTGGATATCGACTAAAGCTCACCCTGGAGCAGCATCTCCTTGGTTATAAGACGCCTTACAAAGTCCACGGTGCGTCGTAAGCGTTTGCGTTTAGTGCGAGGTGCTGTTGGCAGCTGTAAAATGCTGCTGCGTATTTCTTCGTAAATTTCACGCTTTCACTTGAGTCATGCCGCCCTTCCAATGTCTCCGCGTGCTCCACCGCTCGCAAACAGTCGTAAACAAGTCTGCATACTAGGCAAGGATGGTGTATAAACTCCCGTGGTTCTGAAGCCATTAACAGCGTTTTCAGGGCTTGTCACCACCGCGTTACGATACGCATGGCACGCTATCTCGATTGTATCCGATTTTGCAATAGTACAGTCCGAACTGTGCAGCATTTTGGCTAGTAAAGTAGATTTCACCATGCTCGTGAAAGGCTTGAAAACAGCCACGTCAAGAGGCTGATAGAGGTGAGTGGCATTTGGAGGGAGATCGACGAGCAAAATTCCTCTGTGTGATCAAACGGAAACTTCATCTAAAATAAATCTACCCGTCAAATTGATTTATACAAAATCCTTGTTAATAACTAAAATAATTCTTATAAAAATAAAGCACTTACCGATTCGACATGATTCGAGCTGTTGTCCAGGACCAGCACCACCGGACGCTTCACGTTGTTGTTTGTCAAATACGAGTCAAACGTCTTCATCCAGAGCTTAAATATACCGGTATTATTTCAAGCGTGAAGGTTCCCCCTCGGCGCAGCGTTGTGGACTCCACGTCTTCGTCGTCTGTCCCCATGGCTTCGTGTCTTGTGAAATGAATGGGTTCCGGTTGGCCAGAATCGAATACCCTTTAAAAATGATGAGTCTGAAAAAGGTGGATTTTATTCAGATGGTTGTTGAAAAGCGTGCACTGAACTGACTGAAATGAGATCAACCAATTCAATTGCGCCATTTTAATTTTAAGCATAGCAATTGGCAGAGATTCTGCATCGTGCACACAATTGGCATCACGCACTCAACTGACAAATTACGTTACTACATGATATTTTATGATAATTTCCCACTTAAGTACGTTTCTTGGCACCCTACCCTCTGTGAGCCAAGCGGAGCCAAAGAACTCTTTCAGTCAGGTTCTAGAACCGCAGAAGGCTTTAAGACTGACGAGTATTTGCTCTAGTATTTCACTGTACACAGACAAAGGCGATCGAAATGGAAAACTGCAAACGCTTGCAGTTGTTTAACGTCAGTAGAGCGAAATAAAAACATTTATTCTTGTTCTCTACCGATCTCCTCGTCCACATCGTGCAAACCTGCTGCCTGTGGCACTAGGTTAATGCGCTCAGCAGTGCCAGCACACGACGCCAACCTTGCCGTCTCTAGAGACTTTTCGCAATAGTCTTTGTCGCTACTTTGCCCGCACAAAACATTGGGCAAAGATAATGTGCAGCATCCACATTACGAGCTTTCGTAGGATTCAATATCTTCAGACCAAAACCCTCCCAAATCTGTTTAAGCTCTCCACTACCAATCACTTTTCATCCCGCATGGAGCTGATCCTCCTGCTCCACGAACTCCTCGGCGACGCAGTTACGGCTGCGGAGGCAGCTCTGCTACTCAGCTTCGAACAGCCTGAGCGTCCGATCATCCCAGATGTGAGGTTTTGCGTCACAACTCTATCAGACGAGGATTGTAGGCAGCAGTTTCGCTTTGATGTCGCTGGCGTCATCCGCCTAACGGAGCTCTTCGCTCTTCCGGAGTTCGTGATCACGGGTTCGCGCGATAAGGCGCACGCCACTGAGGCAGTGTGCATCTTGCTCCATCGCTTGAGCTACCCCAAGCGCCATTACGACATGATTCACAGATTTGGGCGCTCCTCAAGCGCCCTGTGTCGTATTTTCATGCACGTCGGTACGTGATGAGCAAGGATGCATGGGCAGTAAAATTCGTTGACTAACTCTCCTACAGTAATGTACTTGTATGATAGATACGAGGATACTTTCTACTGCCAGGAAGCAATCGTGGCCGAGCGCATCCGTGCATATGCAGATGCCGTGCATCGCACCGGGTCGCCTATGAAGAACGTTTTTGCGTTCATAGACGGCACCAAGAACCGCATTTGCCGGCCCTCATCTCGCCTTGGGCGCGGAGAAAACCTTCAGAAGCAGGTGAACTCGGGCCACAAGCGCACTCATTGCCTCAACTACCAAGCAGTGGTCGCCCCCGATGGGCAAACCCTGCATTTCTGGGGGACGATCGAGGGTCGGCGGCATGACAGCACGCTGCTGCGTGAGAGCAAATTTATCGAGTATATGGAGGAGCGAGCCTTCATATTCGATGGGTACGCTCTCTACGGGGATCCGGCTTATGGAATACGCAAGTTTCTAGTGTCAGGTTTTCGAAAAACGGCGCCGACGGATGCCGAGCAGCGTTTCAATAAGCTCATGAGCTCTGTCCGAGGAGCTGTTGAATGGCAATTTGGTAGCATTAAATCATTGTGGGCATCCATCGACTTTAAAAAGTCTCTCCGTCTGCGACTGAGTCCCATTGGTAAGTATGTGCTTGTGAGCATGTTGCTCACAAACTGTCACTGCTGCTATAATGGAGGCAACCAAATTAGCGCCTTCTTCGGCTTGGCACCACCCTCACTAGATGCATACCTAGCTAAGTGAACGTCAAACCTCGCTAAATAAACGTCATTTGTGTATCCCTTTCAATCACCTTTATTTGCTTTAACAACTGCAAGCACAGCATCACCTATCACGCTCACAAGGCGGAGCATTTGCTCGTTCGCCTCTCGGCGGGCTCGAGCTGCTTCCTCGCGGTCTTCTTTTCGTTCTCGTCGGCGGCGTTCAGCTTCCAGCTCCCGCACCTCTTGTCACTCCGCCAGCTTCTTATCCTTGAGCGTGATGAGGAGATCCTTCAGCTCCGTCTCCTTGCGCTTCTTGACGAGCGTGCTGTCGCCTCCGCTCTCTTTAAGCGACTCCATGGCAAGTCGACGCGCGACAAGCGGCGTCTCCTCCCCGCGCTCGCGCTTTCGGAGCCCGGTCTCCTTCGCGGCGGCCGTCTTGGCTGCATGGTCGTCGAGCATTGCGACCAGGTCGTCCAGCAGGATGACCTTTTCCGACTCGTCCTCGTCCACGCCCGACGCCTTCGCCGACTCCTCCGCTACAGCACGGTGGGCTCGACTAGCTTGTCGAAGCGCCCGCTGGCCGACTTGCCACTCAGCTTGTTGCGTGGAAAATTCTCGTCTGCAACAAGCTTAGTGGCAAGGGCCTTCCACGCTGCCATGATGCCTCGCTGCCGGAGAAATGGGCGGTCCGCGTGGATTTTGCGCAGCAAAGCCAGGTCTTCATCGTCTGTGAAGTTCTTGCGGCGCGGCGCTCCAGCCATGGTGCTTGACGGAGATCTGAATATGCTGCACTCGTGGCCACGAGTGGTGTTGGTTGTGTGAACCACACGTGTTTGGTGGAGAAAGCTGTCTCCACAATCGCGATTTCTGTGGACTCCAATCCTCACTGCTGGCTCCACTGGACCGTCTCTCGACTGTTTTTGGCTTTGTGGGGATAATGTGCGGGTGGAGTGACTTGCGAAAAGTCTCTACTCTCACAGTTGTCCAATAATTCAGCTAGTCGAGCGTTAACGACATCTTATTGGTGGATGTAGCCCGATTATGCAATCTTTGAAAAATATAATATCGTATTAGCTAATATTAAGTTGATATTTAATAATATCATATTGTCTCGAAACAAAATATTAGGTGATATTTTTATATACAGGTGATATTTTCACAAGTCTATCAACGATTAAGGCAACATCATTCTTGGTCGTCCAATCAGAACTCTCCTTCTTTAGCTCAAACAACGCTATTAAACTCGCATCCTCAGTTTGCCACGAATTTTCTGGCCATTCGGAGATTAGCAGCGTACGCGATGACCTACTCTGGCGACTTGCGGTGGAGAGCGGTAGTCCTGGTCTATGTATACGGCATGGATGCCGCTATGGTTGGCACAATATTCGGAAGCCACGAACGTAGTGTCCGTTGCTGGATTACGAAGTTCGACAAGACAGGATCACCGTGTTGGAAGGCACCGTCACGAGAGCGCAGCAGCAAGTGGCCACGTGAGGTAATACAATTCGTGGAGAAATATGTAGAAATACATCCGTGCTTCTACATTGAAGAGCTTCAAGACGAGCTTCGCCGCAAATTCGAGCACGTGACGAGCACGTCAACTGCTTCGATATGCCGCGCGTTACGGTTCGACCTTAATCTGACAAGGAAAAGATTAACTAAGCGTGCAAGAGAGTCAGCTCCGGGAGAGCGCCGTGAGTATGCCGGTCGGTTGCTGCCGTTTTACAGTTGCCCCGAGCAGCTCGTGTTTGTTGACGAGACATCCAAAGACGGAAGGTGCGATAGCAGAACGACTCGTTGTTTGATATCTATTGTTTTTTTAACATATTTTTTAATGTTGTACAGGAGTGTTTTAAGGAAGCACGCGTGGTCAAAACGAGGCACGCCAGCCGTTGTCAGTTTGCCTTCGTCACGTGGTCAGCGGGTCTCCGTGCTGGCAGCAATGGACGTGAGCGGGTTTTTCTCATGGGGTCACACATTTGACACATTTACTAGGAAAGAGTTTCATCAGGTATTTGCAACGAAACTTGCACCTTACCTGAATCCGTGGCCGCTTCCACGGTCAATTGTGATACTTGATAATGCCAAGATCCATATGTACGCGGAGCTACAAGACTTGGTACACTCGACCGGAGCTCTGCTATTCTTTTTACCACCATACTCCCCAGATTTGAACCCAATTGAAGTGGGATTTTCGCTTTTAAAACGCTGGATTATTAAGCACGCAAGTCTTGCATTCAAGGAAGCACCGGTTCAAGTTCTAAGTGCTGCGCTGCGCGAATGCACCAAGGCAAATGAATAAGTTGGCTACGGATTATACTGACACTGCGGTTATCTAGGAGCTGCATTGAATATTGCGCAGTAACTAATCGATGTAATCCTATACAGCAAATTCTGCAATGTCTCGTTCATTTTCTTCATCGCTTTGTAGATGATCAACATCTTCCATGTCGTGTGCAGGTGGCTGCACAAATTCCGGTGCTTGTCGAAATGAAGGGCACAATGGATACATCGGCAAGCCGAGCGCCTGGCGGATGTCTTGAACTCGCATGCGCAGTGTCACCGTAGCGTCGTTGATCTTGACTTGTATGGGGGCGAACTCATCAGGTTCTCTTGACGAACTTGCCGCTTGTTGCTCCAGGCTGTCGATGTGCTGAAGCTGGCGGAATGTTGTGTTGTCTGGCACGCGGACGTCTTTACCATCCGGTAATCTGGCTTGAGCCGTAGCAGCGTAGCGTAGGGTAGCAGGACCGAATGGTACGTTAGCCGTTAGTAGAGCTGTTTGTACGCGCGGAATCACTTGTTGCACACGGTTTTCGGTCGCACGATGAAGCGTAGTAGCTGGCGCCTTCTTAGGCTTCGCTACATATACAAAGAGATCGAGCACAAAATCAACCTGCCCACCACGGCGCAGCCGAGCATTGCGCCACGCTGCTTGCAATGACGGCTCGAAGCCACCTTGATCTAGTTTTACGAAGGTCTTTTGTGGTGCATTCTTGGCGGGTCTGATGTGCACGTCGAGATCGTCGCTCCAGCATAGACGCTCCTTTGTAGCAAAAGCCGACTTGACTTTCGCCCTTAGCACACCGTACCCTTCAGATACATCGATGTCGAACGACAAAGCAACGCCTTTATCGCGACATCGCTCCAGTGGTCTCCCAGCTTTCACCGTCAGCTCGCAGCGCAAATGACTAGGAAGCGACACCTCCATAGGAAAACAATCAATGGGCAATCGGGTATGAGTCAAGCTGCATGTATTATTGGAGATGAACAGTAGTCTACATTAAGCACAAAACAGCCACACTGTAGGGAGGTCAGAACGTGAGCAGGTCATAAAGATAGAGTGGCAAGTACTTACTTTTTGATTGAGTATCCGGCGGGGAATTAACCCATACGGGCGACAGTCCCTCTTGGAATAAGCATGCGCTGCATTCCCCCTCAATTGACCTCCGTCGTAACGTGTGCGGAAGCACTGCTCAGGAGGCCGTCAACCGGATAATGAACACTCTTGTGTGGAGAATGCAAGGCCCCGTCCCGTGAGGAAGAATTCTCCATCAGAATAAGAAAGACCTCGTCCCAGAATAAGATTACCCTGGTCGCATGATTTGCTCAGTTTAAGATCGACTATTAGGCGGACAATTTGAGTAAAACGGACAATATCATCGTCCCTATAATAATACATATAAATACGAGGTTTTCGTTTTTTTTTCGTTTTTGGAGACAGCAAAAAAGCGTCGAGCATTTCATTTTAAAAGGTGACTGCCCGTTGACTCCACCATCTATGGCTAAAAGCCGCTAGCTTTAGTATTGGAACACTTATTAATAGCTACTGCTTTGGTTTTATTAGCGTCAACATACGTGTTTACTTGTACTAGTTACGAGCTTGAATTGTTGCCATGTAAAGTTGATTTGGCTGATGTGCGTTTGCTCCATTGTAGGTGGAGCCTACTCGTCCCTAGAAATCGCCTCGAACAGCAAACGCTCGAGCGCGAGGAAAAACTCGTTGGGTGGGCGGCGACTTAGCACGCCGATTTCGATCTCGCCGCGCTGCTCGTCGAACTGGTTGGGCTTGAACGTGTATGGGATACCGGAGCGCTCACATGCGCTTTGGATGGCAAGTTCCAGACGTGATGGCTCCTGGAAGCACCCGTCCCGTGTCATAAAGTTCCCCATCCAGAACAGCGTCTTGCCTTGAGAAGCTGCCAGCTTCAAAAAGAGTGTGCAAATCTTGAGTGTAGTCACGCATTCCTCACGAATACCAAGCGATCGCAAGATCTTTGCATCTCGCTCAGCATCCAATGCCTCGATGTACTGCATAGCAGCAGGCGAGAAGGGCTCACGGGTCTGCGGGTACTCGATCCAGTCGAAGCGTGCTTCAGACAAGTGGAACCAGCTTGGAAGAATGCAACCGTGATCGATAGGCACCATGGTGTACGGCTTCTTCTCGCCGATTAGCAAGATGTTGCCTGGATGTCGATCCGTATTGAACACGCGCACGTCCAACAATGCAATGCGGTGAATTTGTTCCACAGGAACAAACTCGCGCGCCTTGTCGAGGTCAAAGGGCATTCCGAAACTCTCCATGCTTCCAATAGTACTCGACATAAAGCGCTGGACAGCTCCTTGCTTAGCACGCCCCATACTCGTGAGCCGTAGTTGTGCAACAGCTGTAGGAGGAACACCACTGAAGCCATTGCTGCGTGAATCAAGCACGTACGCCGCCTCCTCACGAACAGCTCCTTCTCCAGCAAACAGTCCTTCACGCACGAACTTCTCTTCCTCGGCAGGTTTGAAGAGCGCTAGCTTCTGTCCGCTGGATCGAGACTGCACTGCGTACACACCACCTTCACCTTCACCCACGGGGTCGGCCACACCATCGGCCGTAGAGCTTAACTGCGCTACGTCCCACAGCATTTTGCGGCGTAGACCACTACCAGAGCTCAGACGACGTAGTCTCAGCTTTGCGATGAAGCCATCTTTGCCCTGCTGAGCCAGCTCATGAACATCGACATACACGTCATCGGCCACATTATTGTTGACTCCTCTTGCAGAAGGAGGTGGGGTCGAACGCAGCGATTTGTTGTGCTGTGAATGCCCCCCTAAGAGCTTGTACACTGCCACGCTCATCTCGCCAACTTGGCAGCCCAATTGCAAATCCTGAGCTACTGCCTGAACCATGAGCTTCTCCTCATTGCTGAGGTAATCGGGGAACATGGTGATCTGGGCGTCACCATTGACATAGAACTCGCGAAGTTCCTGGTAGAGCGACGAGCGCTTGACGATGTTCACTGGGGGCTCAGGTAGTGAGCTCTGCAGCACTTTCAATGGCGATACCGATGTCGTGTGAATAGCACCGACTTTTGTCGGTTTGAGAACGGAAAGTGCGAGTTTCTTGACTGAGCTGCTGAGGTCAAGGAGGTTGGTGTCTGCACCCGTGGGCGTTTTGTAGAGGGCGGGGCTGTTACCTGCTCGTTGAACACAATTATCATCATCCTGTGGCTGGTCGTTATGTTGCTCCACCTCGCAAGCTGCAGCGTCTACTGGGACTTGAATCTCGTTACATGGCTCATTCTGGTTACTACTACCTCGATGACTCCTCTCTAGAGCTGCAATACGGGCGTTTTTCTTGAATAACGCAGGACTTGAAGGCCAGATCAGTGCTTGACGCCAGAGTGAGCGGGGCGGTTCTCGGACTGCTTCTCTCGGACTCATCTGCGCACGACCGACGAGATGAAGTAGATGTCGCGACAGCTTCTTGGGCGTCGAGAGGCTGGTGTCTTCGCTCCGGCGTGCTGAGATTGCCACCATGGCTAGCCCTAGGCTTTCGCGCCTGCTCGCCTGTGAGCCAAAACCTCCACTCTTGTCGCGACTTGGAAACGGTTGGTAACGACGCTAATAAAACTACAGGAAGCAGAGTGACGCTCCCTGCTAGAAACTCAAGATCGCTCGCTCCTGGTCGTCAAAGGCGATGGGTCTGCGCGGCCCGCTTCTAGTTGGGAAGTGACTGATGGGCCGCTACGATGGACTGTTGTGCTGCAGTTTCTAGAAGCGTGCTATATTTATCCGAGCGGAAAGAGGAGCTGTTCGGGTATGACCAAGGCGTTGAAGCTGCACTGAGCGTTGGACCAGCCACAATCCATTGGCAGAAACTTGCGCTAATAACGTGAAGCACGACCTTCGATTTACATGTGTCGAGCTACATGCGCAAACGAGAGCAAACTCTTGCTCGACAGCTTTTGTGCGGTTTTCGCTGCTTGATAACCTCCGTGACGAACGATGAATCAGTGTACTACGCCGTAGCAGCTCACCACTTTGGATGATTACTCTTGTGGCTGCTAAATAGGCCAACCCACGAAGTACACTGTAGTCATGGATGCTCGCCGAGTATTTTGCACGCCAGCAGCGGATTTGTTCAGCGGGTAGGCCGCTGCAAGACTCTGGCCTATGGCAACTGGCTCGCAGCCTAGCTTTGCGCTAGCAACGGCGCATTAGCCTCGGCCAGAACAAGTTGAAGCTGCCTTGCCTTCTATTGGTCATACAAGTTTTCCAATTCGTCCAATTGCAGCCCCTTATTCTATTATTCGAATGCAACCGGTGGCAATAGTCAAACGACTGTAGCTGTCTTTTCTTGAACAACTGGTGCCTAGCAATGTATATTCGGTGCCGTCTTTCTAGCGAGTTAAAAAATAATTCTTCCCCCGCGCTGACGACGCACGACCGTGTCCAAGTGGTGCTCTGTTCTTCGCCTACGTCACCGAGTCAGCGACAACTGGACGCTGCACTCTAGAGTTCCCATCAGCGCTGTATAAGGAAAGGACGCGCGTTCAAAAAGCGCTGACGCCGACGCTAGTCCGCCTCCTCGACCATGATCACACCGTCCAGCATCGCCGGTAGCTTCGGCGGGGCCATCAACATGACCGCCTGCAGCGCTGCACCTTCATGGAATGCGCAGCAGCCCGCCGTCCGCTCAGCCACAGTGACGCTGCAGCAGCTCGGCGGCTTCAGTATGCGGAATCTGTCGATCTATGGCACGGGCGGCGACTCGCTCCTCAATGTGTATTTTAAACTAGGTACGGCGGGTGCTAGAGATTCTTGTAGTATCGTAACGTGGCGTTTAAACACTTCTTTTGTGTCCTACTCGCAGTGGTGGATGGCCGCGTCGTGTACGAGAGCGAGGTGGCTCGCAGTACGCTGAACCCCGTCTGGGTGCCATTCCAGTCTGAGGACGACGGAAACAGTGGACTTAAAGGAATGGAGACACTGCTAAGCGGTGGCACTAGATTCGACATTGTGGTGGTGCGTGTGCACGACCGTAAAGCCACGAAGCGGTCGCGGCACAAGACGCGCTCCATGTGCGACCGCTTGTCCCTTGGAGACGATCAACCCATTAACAACTCGCGATCGTTCGCAGACGCCAAAACCAGTTTCGACGATACAGACGACGGCAGTACGAATGACGCAATGATGGACACGGAAACGCCGACAAACGCCATTGGGACTTCTTTGAATACTTTTGAAGAGGAAATATTAAGTCTAAGCTTTGGCATGCGAGAGCTCGAGCCGCTGCCTGTAGCTCTCACAGAACTGATGAACCTGCCACTGAACACCTGTCTGTTCGAGTTCTCAGGCCACATATATGTGCATCGTGAGGTGATTGAACTTCTGGCTGAGAAGGGAATGATCGCTCCAAAACACTCGAGGAGGAAAGGCTCAGCGATTCCTTTAAAAGACTACAGTCTGCATAAAGGCGTGGACGCACTGGAACACATTTTGACTACACGACAGAAGATCAACGAGCTGAGCAAGACGAATGCAGCGCTGAAAGAGCGAATTCGGAACAAACTACTGCACTCTCAGCAGCGCATTGCACGCGAACAGCAACGCACCACACTGGAGGAGCGCGTTCGACTAGCGAAAGTACAAGTGGCGGAGAAACAGCACACACTTGCGCGATTGAAGGCCGTCATGCACGACGAACGTAGGACATTCGACACGGATATTCACGTTCCGAAAGCCTTGGTGAGCACTATGCAAATGAGTCTGCGCTACAAGGACGAGCGTCAGAGTATCCTTGAACGTCGATGCGGAGTGCTGCGTGCTGCGCACAAGATCCGCTCTCGACAAGCGATGCTTGTCAAGCAGCTTGGTACGGTGTACCCTATCGAGTATGTGGGGGCTGGGGAGTACAGCATTCGTGGCATTCGTATCGCCAACTCGGACTTCACAGGTGGCGGTAGAAATGACGAGGATATGATCTCCACCGCTCTGGGATACATCGCTCATCTGGTGTTTATGCTCAGCAAGTATCTTCAAGTGAATCTTCGGTATCGCGTTGTGCCATACTCCTCTCGGTCGTTTTTGAAAGACGAAATTAATGATCCTCAGGGTGAATACCCATTGTACAGGAAAGGAGTGGAGAGGGAACGCCACGAGAAGGCCATTCGTTTTCTTCGCAAGGATGTGGAGCAGGTACGGTGGCAGTTATTTCGTCTCTCTACTTTTCTGCTAGATATCTGACGCTGTGTGTGATTCATAGCTTCTGTTTGCTCGAAGCTTGGATCCTACATTAGAAGCACCCATTCTGGCTCGACTGAAGGAACTTACAGACGCTGAAAGCGCATGGCTTGCAATTGATCGGAACCTAAGCAACAATGCGAGTAGTAGCAATGGCACCGCCGATACGGGCGCCATCGTGACCAGGTAGACTTACAGATTTTAAATACTACTACATGTACAGTAGTAGTACTTTGTACTACTCCTTCGTAGTACTGTACTGCAAAGTGAAAGCAAAGTGGAAAAGAGACTGGACTCAAATTGATAGTGTCGCCGTACTACAGTACAGTTGACATGCACTTGCTTCTTTTTTTTCATTATGCCGTGGGTCCTCAAAGTAGACCTGTATGCTGCATCTTACAGCTTGGCTGGAGAAGCCTCGCCCGGGTAAAAGTTGTCGTACCAGTGACGCGCGATTTCCTCGCGCTGACAGATCCAAACGTCGTCGAAGCTCCGGACGTAGTCCAGGAAGCGCAGCAGAGCGGCGATGCGTCCCGGGTGACCCACCACACGACAGTGCAGCCCAACCGACATCATCTTCGGCTGTCCTGCACGTCCTTCGGCCAGGAGCACATCAAAAGAATCCTTGAGGTAGGTGAAGAACTGGTCGCCAGAATTGAAACCTTGAGGGGACACGAACTTCATGTCGTTGTTGTTTAGCGTGTAAGGGATCACCAGATGCGGACGTCCGAACTGGGTGTTCCAGTAGGGTAGGTCGTCATTGTACGCGTCAGCATCATACAGGAATCCACCTTCTTCAACCACCAGGCGACGAGGGTAAAGTTGGGCTTGCCCTGGTAGATGCCCACTGGACGCTTTCCCAGCATCTTCTC
>NW_003303628.1:179764-183209 GCF_000142945.1 Phytophthora infestans T30-4
TCTTAGTACGTTGATATAACACGAGTGAGACTATCCCCATAGGGGCGTCGCGCTTTGCCGATCATTTATTTGATGACTCTGAGTGCCAATGGATGAAATTTTCTTTCTCGAAACTGTGGACAAATTACTGCAGATAATGCGACTAACAATGGGACCATGGTCAGATAAATTAACGAGACACTTGCTGACGAGGTGTTTTCCAACGAACAAACAACCGCGGCTTCTACCACGACGGGGGGTACATATAGCTGGTGAGGAAGGCAGAAGTTCTCAGCTGAAGGTGATACAAGTTCGTTGTCTCGCTCATGTGCTTCAACTTGCTGTGAGAGAAGGAATGAAAGCGTGCCCCTTAATGGATGATAGCGTTGGAAGTATTCGCGACATTTTGAAGAAGATATCGGACTCACCGTCTTTGCTAGAAGCTTTGCAAGGAGTGTGTGCCGCTGTTAGTATCAAGTATGTTTCTCCAGAACTCGATTGCGTCACAAGATGGAACAGCACTTTGACTATGCTGGCTTCAGCTCGTGCATTACAAAAGGCGATCGAAGAGCTGCTGCGTAGAATCCGCGAGCGCCATGAAGGATACAGAGACTTGTCAATTGGTCATACACATCGTCTTGCCTCCCCCATTTCGGAGACTACGTGGAGTTACTTGACCGAGTTTACGGCGTTCTTGAAGCCGATCAAAGCAGCAACTACTATGATGTCTGGAAAAAATTACCCCACATTCGGTGTAACACTTGTTGTCTTCCATTTGATCTCGAAGCATGCGTCAAAGATAATGCAGAATGCCGAGTCGTGGTACACTAGGGACTTTGCACGTGCCTTTCAAACAAAGTTGGATGAGTACCTCCCGTTGGTGAAGACTCGCGAGGCAAGGATTGCTGCCGTTCTTGATCCTCGAGCTAAGGAACACATTGTGATGATCGACGGTGATATCGAGCAGGCCAAGCGCCTTGTTGAGAACGAATATGAATCTGTGTATCGCAGTAAATACGAACGAACTGTGGGCATCGCCGAGGCTGAGAGAACGCAGGAGGAGAAAGAAGAAGACGATGACGAAGAAGCATTATATGGTCTCATTGATGAGCATTTGGATTTACACGAACCGGTCAACAACACAAATGAGTCGTTCGTGTCGGAGCTACAGCGGTGATTGGAACACAAGGACAGATCCATGAACCTGAAGACAGGAAGTCGAGCTGTTTGCAACTGGATGAAGAATGAAGCCGCTTCATTTCCGCGGATTCAGATGATGGCGCGCGATTATTTGGCAATTATGGCAACATCAGTCCCAAGTGAAGAGGCATTCTCTGCGTCGGGTGCAACTATTAGTTCTCGTCGTGCCAGGCTTGGAGATGATGCTGTGACAGTGATATCGGAGCTACAAGCGTTTCTGGATTTCAACAAGACATCAGGCGATGTTCATGCTCATCTTTAGTAGCTCAGTACAGTGAACCATTGATCCCATAAAAATCTATCGCCCAGGCAACGCGCATTAATCTCTCGCGGAGATATGGTTGAAAAATGTTGTTTTGTGTTTGTCTTCTATCACTTTGGTTGCCAGTGAAACATTAGTTCCTGGTCATGTAATCGATAGCACGTTCTCCAATGGTGTCGGCCATCCACATCAGAATAATTGGCAGCGTCGCCTGCGCGAGGCTGCTGAGCGTCGACAATACTGGAAACAGTTCACCAAAGGCGCCAAGGATGGCCTTCGTGCTCTTTGTGACGCTTGCCAATTGCTGCACCGGAGATTCCAGCACAGCTCAAAGATGTCCAGCAGCGCTAGCGTCGTCTTGAGAAGCCATCCGAAAGGCAAGTGGTATGTTAATCAGAAGAACAGGAGTGGTCTTGGCACATGACTCTGAATGACACACACGAGCGGAGCTGCAAGCTCTACAGGCAGCAAGTCCATACCTAAGGACATGGTTTCGGCCGACAGCGACAACGTGCTTTTGTGCCAAACACCCGATGACATGGACAGCGCGGTTGCGGCTGTCGATTAAAACCCGCTAGCGTCACCTCGTCTCATAAGCAGTTCATTCCAGTGGTCTTGGCAAATTCCTGCGCTTCAAAGCCTCTCACGGTTTCTATGTGCGTCACTGCTGTCGATCTCGCTGCCCTCATAGACAACACGCCGCGGGTTGCTCCTGCGTCCTAAACTAGCGATACTATCGGCGCTGCCGGGACCGATGCTGATATTCGACGCGGACTCCAACGCCTCGACGGGATCAGCTGCTTCGTCCCTGCTTAACAGTTGTGGTTTCGGTTATTGATGCAGGACTCCTGTTATTGATACACCTGCTGCAGGACTCCTGCAGCAGGAGTATCAAAAACTAGGAGTCTATAGCAAAGATGATAGATTTTGTATAATAAAAATATATTGGCCTAAAAACTTTTTTACACAAGGTTGTGAGCTTGTCGATCCGATCCGATTGAATCCGATCGGAACGAAAGTGATCGATAGATCAGCCAATCGGATCACAATCGATCATGATCGGATTTGATCGAATCGATCGATCGGATTTTATTTTTGCAACCCATCCCTATACGTTACATGTATTGAATACATATATTAAATACACGTACCGTAATCGAGTACAGTCGTGCACCTCCAATTCGGCAGGGCGGACCATATCAGCAGTGCCAGGGCATAAGTGCACAACATAAAGCAAAAAACAAACGCAAATCCAGTGCACTGATATTTATTTGTTAATTCAGTACCAAATATACGCCAATCTTCTGCATAATCTTGGCGTCAGACGCGCGAGTCGCGGGGCGCGCAAGAGCGCTTCCGGTCGCGATAGGCGTCCGGCAAGGCGGCAACTTCCGCGGACCGCTTAAGAATACTCTCGACGGTAGTGCGCTTTACTGCTTGGGGCGCCCAAGTTGGGGGGTCTTAAAGCGCTCCGTTGCCCAACGAGCAAGTTAGGAGTGAGAGCATGCAGGATCTGACTTGTGCTTCCCGCACAAAGACTGCTTTTGTGTGACATGTAGGAGGAAGGGCGATGTCCCCATTGTATTTGGCGGTAAAAATATAAGTGTGTGTTTGTAAGAAGACGTCCGATCCAAAATTTAAAATCAGATCGATGCGGCGTGTCATCCCTCGGCGAGTAGGGGAAAGCCGTTGAGGTTAATTGCTAGGGTGGTGATGGGCAAAGGTAATTGCGCCTGCTCCGACGACCTCGTCGACGACTGTGGCAGGCCCTCGCTTCGAGGATCTGGGTCAAGGGGGGTCTGCGAGTCAGCGACCCCCTGCGGGTCAAAGTACCGCTTAAGACGTCCAACATTGAACGTCGGGTGCGTCGTCATTGACTTTGGAAGGTCGATGGTGTACGACGCACCATGTCTGGCCAGGACTGCAAAAGGTCCGATGAATCGGTGCTTCAGCTTGTTACTGCCGACAGAGCTGATAGTGTCAAGAGGCAGGCTCCTCGTGTCT
>NW_003303628.1:189487-192162 GCF_000142945.1 Phytophthora infestans T30-4
TTTTTTTCACACACTTTTCTAAAGTAGAGACGATAGTATTTTTAAAATTAAAGTAGGCTTCACAACCAGCGAAGTTTTGAGGGACTTTGCGAATATATATCTTTTTTACGTCACCTGGCACTCACCACTGCCACCGTGCAATGAAGGCGCGTGGCTGCACGGTCATTGCGCTATCTGCTCCCGTGCACCACACCCGACAGATGCGATAGATAATTGTCTTAGGCAATTTATATTGCATGTAAAGTATTTATTTGTTTGAAAAAACGGTTAATATTACTATTAAAGCAAAGCCGAAAAGTAATAATATAAAAATTTTTAAAATAATTGTGCCCAAAAAAAAAATACCAGCGTTTACCGTAACCGTTTATTCGCTAATATTTTGGAATCCAAGTAAATTGGTTAAAAAACAAAATATGTTTGCTAACTTTACTCCACACTTTGTCAAAATGGGTGGGCCCCTACGTGCAAGCAATGCGAGGCAAAGATTGACCCGCTTCTGCTGACCCGCAGCGGTCTATGACGGACCCCCGAGCGCGCTGCGTCTGCTGCGGAAAGCTGCAGTACGGCTACGCATTCCGTACAATCAGCGGGCGGGACATCGTGCGGCGCTGTATTGCCTGCGAGAACGGCCCAAAAGCGGTTGAGTTTTGGGAGGAAAAGCTTTCGCCACCTGGTTCGGCCGAAGTGCGCCGCCAGGAAAGCCTGTCAAACGTCAAGAAGGCGATGAGTCCTGACTGGTACCCCAAGGAGAAAAAGAGGCGCAGCCGCCCTCGCAAGCTGACCGCCCGAGACGCCAAGTACATCGAGCAAAAGAAGCAGCAGAAGAGCAGGTAATTGGTAAATATACCCTTTTAGGCCCCCATTTTCCTACCTATCTTTGTATTTAGTATACTGACTGACGGTGCGGGGTTTGGGGCCGCACATACGGTAAGCTGACTATGGTGTTGACGCACCTACAGAGCGTAGATAATTAGACATGGAATCAACTGTGCACCGCTGCAAATTGGTGATTCCTATCCGTATACGCGTCACCGTAGATGACATGTACACTCGCTCACGTGGGCACACGCAAAACCATGTTATCTGTACCATCAGCTCTTATAGCGAATGTTTCACTAATTGGCGCTCACAAATTTAAACTACAGTATTGAGTGGGAGCTAGCGTGCGACGAATAAGCTGCTGTTGAACATAGATAATTACCATGGCGGAACAGGGGCAGGCCGTAACAGAGATAGCCGGGCAAAGTCGATGTGTCTGAACGCAATATTGTACTTTAGTGTCCTGTCCATAATGGCCGAGATGAGAGCTTGGTTGAGTCGCGGATGACTATAAGGTGTACCCGCCTCGCGCGTATATATCGCGTTGGCTACTGCTAAGAGACGCGCGTTCAGCATACCTGTATCGCTGCGGAATGGCCTGTGCCCAGTTAGTGACGCGCTTGATTATACAGACTAAAATATCAATAGCGTAAGCACAGAAAGCTAGCACGACGATGCAAACGTCCCCGATAAGAAAACAGGGACCCCACGCATAGGTTGGGTATCACGAGCGCGTGGCAAATACACTCACTAACGACCTCGCGATATATGCACGGACACATCAAATATCACGCCGAGCTGAATAAGTAGGCAGCGAAGTACACATCTAGTGTACATGAACTATTATTCATTCAGTTTAACCATCATAGATTTGATACTCGCTACACCATATTTTGTTATTGGCCAGCCGTCCAAAGAGAATGGCCCGCCAGGGGGGTCTTTTTCTTCCCTTTGGGGGGGGGGGCCCTTTTTTTTCCTAACTTTTGGGGGAACCACTTATATATTTTTCCTTGCGAAAGAGTTTTTGCCCCCCTTTCGTCCCGTCCGTAAATTTTAAACAATAGATTCAGAAGATACTTCAATTTTTCAGTTTAGGCAAGTAAGATAAATGTATGCGGAAGATAGTGGAAATACCCTTCAGCACCATCACAAACAGCTCAGCATAATAATTTTAAAGCATAATATTGATGTTTGTGGCGACCATCGGCAAATACTACCTATCCTAAAAGATAATTCGCGCGCGGAGCTGATTAACATTGCTCTATTCGACCGTCGCAATCGATGACTGCCTCACGGCGATGACGTGCAGATGGGTAATATGTGTGAGTAGACGTATTTACTCTAGCTACACTGGGATTCCTCACCGATCTACGCATATTTCGTAGCATCATTGATACTGACCCGTCTTCCGTACAGCATATATTAGCTTTGCAACCACGCGCGCCTCCGATTGGTGTCATTTTGGGAGCAATGCGCTCAAACGAGATTCTAGACAAAACCTTTCCGGGTAAGATGGTGCTCTTCTTGCAGATCACGTTAAACCCTGGTCATATCTACCATAACACGTGAACACTAAGGATACTGTGTGCGGTGTTGTTTTGGAACGTAATATACGTAGATCACAGTATACATGTACTATATGTTGATTTGCTGTACGTAGAAACGCTAAGCACACCGCAGCGCAGCGAGGGTGGGCCGCCCCGCACTACACAAACGGACAATACTCTAGCGACGCGGGAGGGCCCCCCAGGCGCTTTATTCTATAAATATTCTGTGGGAGACACTGTGTTGTCCCCAACAAAAAAAATGGGCGGCGCCGGCACGCTTTTTCGCGGAAAAAATTTTGTGAAAAAAAA
>NW_003303628.1:192680-195345 GCF_000142945.1 Phytophthora infestans T30-4
TCTATCTTATGGACGGCGCCTACCTTTCTGACTCGACCTATCTATGCCAAAATTACAAAAATAGCAAAAACGCCACACAATTAACTCGCGTCCTGATCGGGCAATACCTGCCGACCTGCGACACTGACTGGATCTGTCGCACGATCAGACCGTCTATCGCCGTCGCGATTGGACGTAAGGTAAACATTTCTGACGAGCACGAAACGCATCGATTGGTTGCAAACAGCCAGGCGAGCTGCGCAGATACTTGATTATTGCGCAAAACCTGTCGTATGTACTCGGGCACAGTAACCCCTTTATTTTCTAAGAGCTCTCAATTGAGATATTTATTACTATTAATGTACACTTCACAGACCAGTATTTTGTAAGAGCTCTGCGATGTTATTTTCCACACACTTTTTAAAGTAAAGACGATATTAATAGTACTAGTATTATTAATATAAGCTTCACAGGCCGCAATTGTAAGAGCTCGGCGATGCTATTTTCCACAGACTTTCTAAAGCAGAGACGATAGTATTTTTTTAATATTAAAGTAGGCTTTACGACCAGCGCTTTTTGTAGGGACTTTGCGAATATATATCTTTTTCTTTACTTCACCTGGCACTCACCACTGCCACCGTGCAATGAAGGCGCGCGGCTGCACGGTCATTGCGGTATCTGCTACCGTGCACCCCACCCGACGAATGCATGCGCGCACGATAGATAGTTGTTTTAGTCAATTTATATTGCATGTAAAGTATGTATTAGTTTAAAAATCGGATAATAATATATTATAGCAAAGCCAAATAATACTATTTTGAAACATTTTAATATTTTGCCTAATGATAAATACCAGTCTTCCAGTACCGTGCTATTGGCTAATGTTTGGACGCAAGTGTTTGGTTAAAACAATAAGTTTTGCTAACTTACTCACAGTTTGCAAAATGGTGGGCCCTGTGTGCAAGCAATGCGAGGCGAAGATTGACCCGCTTCTGCTGAGCCCGCAGCGGTCTACGACGGATTCCTGGGTGCGCTGTGTCTGCTGCGGGAAGCTGCAGTACGGTTACCCACTCCGTACAATCAGCGGTCGAGACATCGTGCGGCGGTGTATTGCCTGCGAGAACGGCCCAACGGCGGTTAAGTTCTGGGAGGAAAAGCTCCCACCACCTGATTCGACCAAAGTGCGCCGCCAGGAAAGCCTGGTAAACGTCAAGAAAGCGATGGGTCCTGACTGGTACCCCAAGAAGAAAAAGAGGCGCAGCCGCCATCGCATGTGACCGCCCGAAACGTCAAGTACATCGAGCAAAAGAAGCAGCAGAAGAGCAGGTGATTGGATATACATTCTTATAGCCCCTTACCCCGTATAGTTTTGTATACTGACTGATGGTGCGGGGTTTGGGGCCGCACATACGGTAAGCTGACTATGGTGTTGACGCACCTACAGAGCGTAGCGCGCTTTAAAAAATAGTTAGACATGGAATCAACTGTGCACCGCTGCAAATTGGTGGCTCCTATCCGCATACGCGTCACCGTAGATGGCACGTACACTCGCTCACATGGGCACACGCTAAACCATGCTATCTGTACCATCAGCTCTTATAGCGTATATTTCACTAATTGGCGCTCACAAATTTTAGCTACAGTATTGAGTGGGAACTACGTGCGACGAATAAGCTGCTGTTGGCATAGATACTACCAGTGCGTAACAGTGCAGACCGTACCGATGAACGTGGCAAGTCGATGTGTCTGAACGCAATATTGTATTTTAGTGTCCTGTTCATAATGGCCGAGATGAGAGCTCGGTTGAGTCGCGGATGACTATAAGGTGTACCCGCCTCGCGCGTATAAATCGCGTTGGCTACTGCTAAGAGACGCGCGTTCAGTATACCTGTGTCGCTGCGGAATGGCCTGTGCCCAGTTAGTGACGCGCTTGATTATACAGACTGATACATCAATAGCGTAAGCACAGAAAGCTAGCACGACGACGCAAAAGTCCCGATAAAGAAACAGTGACCCCATACATAGGTTGGGCTATCACGAGTGCGTGGCAAATACACTCATTAACGACCTTGCGATATATGCACGGACACATCAAATAGCACGCCGAGCTGATAATTAGGCAGCGAAAGTACTCCATCTAATGTACATGAACTATTATTCAATTCAAGTCTAACCATCACTACGATCTGATACTCTGCCTACGGCCATATATCTTCGTATGTTTGCAGCCGGTCAAAAGAATGTGCACGCAGTGGTGCCTCTTCGTCCGATCTGGACGAGGCCTTTTGTCGTACATATCGGCCCCAGTATAATGTCAGTCGGAAAGGATTTACGCCACTCTATCAGTCAGTAGCTATACAAATAAGTCAGGAAGTACGTCAGCTATGCAAGTTAGATAAATGCATGCGGAATATAGTGGAAATACACCTTCAGTAACATCACAAACAGCTCAGCAGAATAATTCTTAATATTCCTGTATGTGGGGAACGATCGTCCAAAAACCACCTATCTAGAACAAATTAGTGGAGGGCAGTTGATATAGAGTTGCTACTACTCCACGGTCGCACACGAACAAATGTGTCCGCCTGTGATCTTGGCCGATAACGGGTGTATGGGGCTATTTCTTTGTGACTAGGCCAACTTAGTTCATGTATACAAATAGAATCTCTCGCCCGAGTCTTGGATT
>NW_003303628.1:196309-200717 GCF_000142945.1 Phytophthora infestans T30-4
TCAGAGAGACCTCTCAGGATACAGTCTAAGGCTTGCCCCGAGACTCCAAAGTGGTATGGCAGTTGGTAGCGATAGCAATCAGGTTGGGGTGGGTGTGACTGGGAGCGTCTACCACCATGCACGCGCCTAGGGGTCCTAGACCCACCGCGAGTGTCCACGCTCCAAAAGCGAGTGGCGCGTGCTGCCAATTGGCCAAACCGAAGTTGCAGCCACATGCGGAAGAATCGTTACAGTCCCGCAATACCGAGGTGCTCTTAAAGTGTGAGCTCCCACATCAAAACACACTTTGCGAGAGCACTTCTGGCGGGACGAAAAGGAATGCAGCAGTCGGTCTCACAAGAGCAAGGAGCCCAAGACCAAGTGCAAGAACAGCTCAAGAACAAGAGATCAAGACAAAAAACACACTTTAAGAGCATGAGTGAGCCCCGCGCCTGTACACTTAGATAGCATAGCGTCATAATAGACAGTTTTAGTTCATTTTCGGAACTGTGTGAGCCCCGGGAGGGGCTGGGTCGTTCTCGGATACCCTGTGCATACTACTGACATGACCTGAAGGGCTGGACGGTATCAAACAGACCTGGGCAACCACTCAACAGGGCTGAGGCAACAGGTTTGACGTACCCAAGAGGCAACAGCGCGATGCGGCGTCTTAATTACCATGTACAGCTGCTTGGTCCACAGCCGTGCAAGGTAATTTGGACCCGTCGGACCGTGAGCTGAGGGCTGTAACACGTCGGCCAAGGGGAGGGCCTAAGCAAAAGCTGACTGGACCAACAAGCCCCCTAGAGTGACGATACCCCTAAGTTGTTTGTAATCCGAGGAGCCGGGATGGAAATGACAGTGGTGTGCTATATTCACAGAGAGCTTCTGGATTAGTACTGGAAAGGAAAGTTCGGGGTTCTATTCGAATACCACGTTGCTTAAGCTACTGTGTCCATGTTCTGGTGCTTATATTCATGAAATAGCTGTAAAATAGCTCCCAGTGCACTTAGACTTTCGAGTCTAACCGCCCATGTAATTATTTTCCATTTAGATCAGGCGATAGACGCGTTCAAGGTAGAAGGACATGGCAAGAGGCCCGAGAAAAAGAAAAAGGTTCCCCAGCAAATGCGTAGCGGGCTTTGGTGCAGAATTAACTCGACTAACTCTGTCCATTGGTTAGAATTACCCGCGAGGAGCTAGACGATCGCGTGCAACGGGCCCGGCGTGAGAACGCATCCCAATCCCACGAAGAATCGCGTAAGGATAGACAGCTCCGTAAACAGAGGCTTCGTACCGCAGAGGCCCGCTACCGCAAGGCAATCCAAGAATTGGAGCAGCTTGAGTTAGTTGAAACCCCAGCACCAACTGAATCCGGACAGATGAGAGTAACTGGTCCGGCGGTAGAGAGTGAGGAGAAGACAGAAGAAGACGATCCGGCTGAGCATCAACGACGATTTGAGGAGGACGCGCATTGCGAACACCCTGTCGACAATGCCCGCGGCTTCCAGATTGGAGCGTCAGGGAATGCAGACGATAGAGCTGCGGCTACACGTGCGCGCGATGCGGAAAGAACACGGGCCAGGCGAGCTGCTATGACGAGCTCACAAAAACTACGGACACGAGCGAAGGATGCGGAGAGGAAGCGGATACGTAGAGCTAACAGATCCGACTCCCGAGTTATCCTAGACCGCGGACGAGATGCCGAGCTAGCGAGGGTACGACGCGATCGAATGGCTCCAGAAGACCTGGCAGCTCATCAAGCGTATTATCGAGATGCGCAGTCCAACCACAGAGCCACAAGAACAGAGGAGGACAGTCAAAGTGCAAGGATTCGTGATGCAGTGGGACACGACAGTCGCAGGGAAGGCATGTCAGATGCACAGCGCCAAGCTGAGCGTGACCAAAATACAGACGCACACCGATATCGCAGGAACGGCATGTCCGATGAGCAGCGTCACGCTGAGCGTCATGTAAACACAGCACAGCGGAGAGACTTCAGAGAGGGCATGACGGATGAGCAGCGCCAAACTGAGCGCGATCAAAACACAGCTGCGCGGAGAGACCATAGAGGGCGCATGACGGATGTGCAGCGCCAAGTAGGTCGCGATGAGAATACAGCGGCGCGAAGAGACCATAGAGGGGGCATGACGGATGAGCAGCGCCAAGTAGATCGCGATGAGAAAACAGCTGCGCGGAGAGACCATAGAGGGGGCATGACGGATGAGCAGCGTCAAGCAGAGCATGAGCGGGACGCAGCCGCGCACAGAGCTCGAAGAGACGCCATGACGGAAGAACAAAGGGATCAGCGAAAAGAGCAAGAGCGGTTCCGCAGGCGATCTCGGCAGTATAAGAAGGGCCTCGCGTACCACGATAGTTTTGACCCTTCCACGGTGGCTGGTGGCCGTCATTACTTTACGCGTTACACGGACGACAACGGGGAGAACGAGCGAGTTTGTCACTACTGCAACGCTTGGAAGTTTCCGCAAGAAACCGACGGATGCTGCTGTCGTAACGGACTGGTGTTCGTTCCATCTTCGCGAACAGCACCTGATGCTCTACTATCACTTTTCGAAAACCCGACCTTCATGCGGTCAATCCGAGCCTACAACAACGTATTCGCATTTACGTCCATGGGAGCTTCGCGGTCTCGGCCTCTCAACGTCGACGAAGGCGTGACACGGAATGGTGTCTACAACTTCCGGGTACAAGGGTCAGTGTGCCATCGCTTGGGTTCGTTACTACCTCCAACATTCGGCCGCTCCATGTATGCCCAAGTTTACTTTAACGATCCAGACATGGATGCGCGTGTGCGAAGCCGTATGAACATGACGCAAGGCCTCGATCGCGCCGTCATGGAAATAATTGACCAGATGATGGTGGCGCACAATCCGTACACACAAGAATTTATCAACGCGCGTAGATTTTTGATAGATCGTGGCTGGGATGCGTATGCAGCAGCCATCAGGGAACACGAACGACGCCGAGCGGCAGGGGAAGACGTTGATGACCATGACCCGTCGTTAGCCTTGAGTAATTTTCTTCCGGAGGGGGATCACCTTCAGCTGCGTCTGCACGTCACACGGAATGCGAATCCGGGTACGCATAACACCCCAACTGCATCAGAGGTGGCAGCCGTTGTGATCGACACAAACGCGGCTGAGCATCGGGATATTATCCTACACACAACAGGAGGAGGTTTCAAGCGCATCTTTGAGACGAGCGTTACCTACGACCCACTGCAGTACCCTCTACTGTTTCCCTATGGAGACAATGGATGGACTTACGATATCCCCTACGTTGGTAATCCCGTCGATCGCCACGGTGACCCCTTAACCATGTCCGTTCGCGAATATGAGGCGTATCTGCTTTACGACCGGACGGTTAGTAATTCTCTTATCCTGCGCGGTGGGCGACTGATGCAGCAATACTGCGTTGACCAATGGGCCAAATGCGAACAAGAACGCCTGCGCTTCATCAAGAAGAACCAGCTCCAGTATCGATTGGAAACCCTCCAGGGACTCACGGACGCGTTGCGTGGCGAGTCTGTTGAAATCCACAGAATGGCAGCTGACGACGAGGCGGCCATACGTAGGACTCGGCGTGGGGATAATACGGAGCAGGAGTCAGCGGAGCCAGATGCGGGTGAGGTTAGACGCAAGATAATCATACCTCCGAAGTTTACAGGTGGTCCCCGCTATATGTACCAACGCTTCTTGGATGCCATGGCTATCGTCCGTGAAACAGGAGCCCCGAACCTGTTCATTACGATGACATGCAACCCGAACTGGCCTGAGATTAAGGAAAACTTACGCCGTGGAGAAAAAGCATCCGACCGACCGGACATCGTGGCTCGAGCGTTCATGGAGAAACTAAAAGCTCTTAACAAGGATCTCGATGAGGGTGTACTGGGGATTCAAGCCGCTCGAGTCCATGTAGTGGAATATCAGAAGCGTGGTCTTCCCCACGCCCAGATACTGCTTATCCTGCGTCCGGAGGACAAGCCCACTACCAAGGAAGACGTCGATAAGCTGGTGTCCGCTGAGCTCCCGGATAAAGAGAAGTACCCGGAGCTGTACGTTACGGTGATTTCCAATATGCTGCATGGACCCTGTGGTCAACAGAACCCGAACTGCCCGTGCATGAAGAACGGAAGGTGCTCCAAGAAGTTTCCAAAGGCGCTCGCGGACGAAACGGTGATGACCCCCGACAAATACCCCACGTACAAGCGTGGTCGCCGTCCGGATGGAATTTTGTGCCATAAGGGGAAAGTATGGGACAACGCGACCATCAATCAATGGGTGGTCCCCTACAATCCGTTCCTGTCGCAGAAATACAACTGCCACATCAACGTCGAAGTTTGTGCCACGAACAAAGCCATCAAGTACATCTACAAGTACGTCTACAAGGGCTCGGACATGACGACAAT
>NW_003303628.1:201607-206321 GCF_000142945.1 Phytophthora infestans T30-4
TTATCTGTAGTGCAAGTAATATCAGTCTTGCCACAGTATTTTTGGTCTTTTTTCGTACTTTTGATGTTGTCATAGTATTTTCGATCTTGGCACAGTACTTTTAGTCTTGCAATAAAACCTAGTATTTTTTATATTGTTGCACTATTGAGGATTTACATTGTTTTTTAAGCTAGAAAGTGTGCTATGATTCATCATGCAATCGAAAGTTGTATCGTACCGGAATTAACGATATTTTTGCAACCAATCAATTTTGTGCAACCAGTTGCCCGTAAAAATTCTGCAGCACCAACAAAATTAACCAGTTTGGCATCAAATCAGTGTCCCAGTTAAAGCGCGCTATTGCTTACAATATTGTGAGCAAAGCGACGTTTTCAAATGGACAGGAGTATCCTGTGCGAGATTTTACGCCTTCCGCCGTTCTTACGGTTTTGACTTGAAAGGTACTTTTTACACGGTTGCAGAAAACACGGGGATTACAATACAGTACATGTACAACCGTTCAATCGCAGTTAACCCCTTAGTTCCTTTATGTTGGATCTTCCAACATAAGGGGTGTATACCCTAATTCACTTCTGTTGCACCTTTTATTTTATGTTGGAGGTCCAACATAAGCAAATCTTATACCTGAATTTTGTATGGGGCAACGGTCCATATCCCCCCTTTCCCCGCTATAGTGAAATGAAGTCATTGATATGAATGTAAAACGGTCACATGCACAGGCTTAGGTTTAGTTTGGTTGAATGAGTTAGAAAAGGGAGGTACACACCCACTATCGAGCGAGTGGCCACCAGCCACCAACCTCCTCACTCTTCAAAACGACGGCCGATAGCAACATGGTTGCGCCGACACCCAAGACACCGCGTCACCACCTCACCAAACAAGAAAGGCGCCTCTGTCGCGAGGCTCTGCTAAGTGAGCGTCACGAGCGCCGCATTCGACGGACAGAGCAGAAGAGCGGCAGCGATAAAGCATGGCAGACGAAGGCGAAGAAGGCGACAAAGAAGAAGGCTGCCAAGCGCACAACGGCAGATATGGAGGTGGCGCAGTATAAAGGTCTGTATATTCCTTCAGCAAGTGCTCAGGTTGCAGACACGGCGGGCGAAAAAGAGGGGCTCGCGAAACCAGACGATTGCTGGAAGCGAAGGAGACGATAGAGACAACCGCGATAGCGGATGCGATGGGAGGTGGAAGCAGACCACGAGACGGAGGTGACAGAAGTCGTCGCGGACATGGTTTTGAGCGTTGAGACTGCGCTGCCTGCCCAACAGTCTGGTATCGCGTTAGCTACTACTGATTCCAGTGGTGAAAAACGAAAAGCGTAGTACTAGTGCCGACAAGAGAGCATCGCCGCGCTCTCCTACAAGAAGACAGCGATGGCGACGATGACACGGTGCGTTTTGTTGGTTTATCCAACCTAGAAGGATTGTGGCTGACAACATGTCTAACATAATATCCAACGTACGTGATGTATGGTGAACAGAGAATGCAAGGTGACGAAGACGAGAGTGTTTACGAAGCAGACGTTGTGCACAGTGTACCTGCGTGTGTTATTGACACAGACCCTAACTTTATGGACGAAGGAGCTGACGAATGCACCGGGCTCAACTCCGACGAGGACCCAGAGCTTCGTGAGGAACCTGAAGACGAAGAGGATGCTCATGACGATAGTTGGGACGTAACTCGAGGCAAGCTTCGGCTTGCCTTTTTTTGGCCCAAGTACTTATGTTGACTTGTCCAACATAAGAATCCTGCGCCATCTGTAGCCTGTCGGTCTGTCTGTCCGTCCGTCTGTCAATCCGTCCGTCGCACTCCCTGTCTTCCTGCTTTGACCTGCCTTCCCGCATGGCTACACCCGGCCTGTCTTATACAGGTTTCTCCCATCCTACCGACCGCGCCTATCTTTCTGACTCGACCTAACTATGCCAAAATTACAAATATGGCCAAAAAGCGGACACAATTAACTCGCGCCCTGATTGGGCAATACCGACCGACCTGCGACACTGACTGGATCTGTCGCACGATCAGACCGCCTCTCTCCCTCGCGATTGGACGTAAGGTAAACATTTCTGCTGAGCACGAAACGCATCGATTTGTTGCAAACAGCCTGGCGAGCTGCGCAGATACTTGATTATTGCGCAAAACCTGTCGTATGTACTGCAAATCGGGCACAGTAACCACTTTATTTTCTAAGAGCTCTGCACACTTCTCAAATAGAGATATCTATTATTAATAATGTAGACTTCACAGACCAGTATTTTGTAAGAGTTCCACACACTTTTCAAAGTAAATACGATATTAATAGTATTAATTTAATTAAGGAAAGCTTTACAGACGCATTTGTAGGATCTCGGCGATGCTATTTTTCACACACTTTCTAAAGTAGAGACGATAGTATTTTTAATATTAAAGTAGGCTTCACAACCAGCGCTTTTGTAGAGACTTTGCGAATATATATCTTTTTTACGTCACCTGGCACTCACCACTGCCACCGTGCAATGAAGGCGCGCGGCTGCACGGTCATTGCGCTATCTGCTCCCGTGCACCGCCCCCGATGAATGCATGCGCGCACGGTACATAATTGTTTTAGTCAATTTATAATGCATGTAAAATATGTATTTGTTGGAAAATTTGATATTATTATTATTATAGCACATAAATAGTAATATTATAAAACATTTTACTATTTTGCTTTAATAAAAATTTCACCCTTACAGTACCGTGCTATTGGCTAATATTTGGACGCAAGTAATTGGTTTAAATAATATAATTTGCTTACTTACTCACAGTTTGTAAAATGGTGAGCCCTACGTGCAAGCAATGCGAGGCGAAGATTGACCCGCTTCTGCTCAACCCGCAGCGGTCTACGACGGATGTCCGGGCGCGCTGCGTCTGCTGCGGGAAGCTACAGTACGGCTACGCATTCCGTACAATCAGCGGGAGAAACATCGTGCGGCGCTGTATTGTCCGCGAGAACGACCCAAAAGCAAATGATATCTGGGAGAAAAGGCCCTCACAACCTGAGTCGGCCGAAGGGTGCCGCCAGGAAAGCCTGGCGAACGTCAAGAAAGCGATGGGTCCTGACTGGTACCCCAAGAAGAAAAAGAGGCGCAGCCGCCCTCGCAAGCTGACCGCCCGAAACGCCAAGTACATCGAGCAAAAGAAGCAGCAGAAGAGCAAGTAATTGGTAAGTATATTCTTTTAGGCCTTTTCCTACCTATTTTTGTATTTAGTATACTGAGTGACGGTGCGGGGTTTGGGGCCGCACATACGGTAAGCTGACTATGGTGTTGACGCACCTACAGAGCGTAGCGCGCTTAAAAAAATAATTAGACGTGGAATCAACTGTGCACCGCTGCAAGTTGGTGGTTCCTATTCGCATACGCGTCACCGTAGATGGCACGTACACTCGCTCACGTGGGCACACGCAAAACCATGCTATCTGTACCACCAACGCTCACAGCGTATATTTCATTAATGTGCGCTCACGAGTGTAAGCTTCAGTATAGAGTGAGCACTATGCACCGACCAATAAGTTGCTGTCGACATAGACACAAGCACGTCTATGGTAGTGTTGACCATACAGGTGTCGTCGCAAGTCGATGTGCCTGTACGCAGTACTGTATTTTAGTTTCCTGTGTATAATGGTCGAGACGAGAGTCCGGTTGAGTCGCGAATGATTATAAGATGTACCCGCCGCGCGCATATTTCGCGTTGACTACTACCTACATACGCGCGGTCAGCTTGCCTGTATCACCGCGGTTATGACCTACGTCCAGTTAGTGGCGCGCTTGGGCATATAAACTGATCCATCAGAAGTGTAGGCGCAGAAAGCTAGCACATCGATGCAGAAGTACCGAAAACAGCACTGACCCAATGCATGGGTGCTGGTTATCAAGGCCACGTGACACACACCCATTGGAGACATTGCCGGATATGCACGGATACATCAAATTGCGCACCGAGCTGATAAGATGGCAGCGAAAGTACTTCATTTAAGGTACATGAGCTACTATTCGATTCACATCTAAACACCACTTTGATCTGATAATCTACCTACCGTTATGTGGCTTCGTATGTTCGTCATACATATCGGAACCAGTAAATGTCACTCGAAAGGATCTACGCCACTCTGTCAGTCAGTAGCTATGCAAATAAGTCAGTAAGTGCGTCACCTTTGCGAGTAAGATCAATGCATGAGAAATATAGTGGAAAGTCCTTCAGTAATATTCTATAAAGCCTTCAGCGGAACAATTGCCAAGGCATACTATTTGGTGTTTGGGGGCGAACACCGGCCAAAAACTACCTGTCCTCAAAGATACTCTCCGCGTGGAGGAGCCTGGACCAAATCTTGCTCCTAATAGAACCGTCACACATCAATGATATGTGTGTTCGGCTGTCTCACGCCGATAACGTGAACGATGGTAACATGTTTTGAGTAGGCGTATTACTCCCAGCCTACACTGGGATCCTCACCGATCTATGTCACATTGGGATCGTCATGATAGTAACCGTCTTCTGAGCCAGCGTATATTACATTGCAACACGCGCGCCACCGATTCGTGACATTTGGGAGCTATGCGCTCAATGAGATTATAGACAAAACCTCCGGGGTAAGCTGGTGCTCATCTTTGCAGAACACGTAAAAACCCTGGTCATGTCTACCATAATATGTGGAGCAATAAGGAATATTGTGTGCGTTTGTGTTTTTTGGATC
>NW_003303628.1:234752-235839 GCF_000142945.1 Phytophthora infestans T30-4
AAACGGAGGGCAGGGTGCTTTGCGTACACGTAAGCATGCGTGTTTCCGAGGACATGGTTTAAGTATACTGTAGGATCTGCGAGTTACACTGACTAAAATGATAATTTCAATTTTTTTATTGTAAAGATATTAACATTATTAATAATAAGTTATCTGAGTGGGTTTCTGGTATTGCTAAATCGTACATGTTACATGTACAGCAGTAGCCGGTCGTGTGGGCTTGCCGTAAGAACAAAGCTGTGCTTATAAACGTTGTCACTAGATCCACAAAGATAGATAGTTTAGATTGACGTGGAAAAGAAGTAATATGTGCTGATGACAATTACTACTGTCTAAGCGTTTATTTAGACAGCAAGATTCTGATACTTCTTCATAGGCAGACGCGTTGCCGACAAGGCGTAGAATAAGGTTTTACATGCAGCGGTAAGATAACAACACAACATGAGAGGTGTAAATTATGGTTATTATAAGTAGGCCCGTAAAGAAACGTTAATCAACTTAGAGCCTAATCTACGTTTAACCATCCTGGAATCATCGTTTAAGTATCAAATAAAACTACCGCCGTCAACAAAAGGCGTCGTGCGACGCATCGTTATATCCAAAGGCTACAGTATAACCATAACAGGCACAGATTGGAGTGTCTAATGACTAATTCTGAATCAGCACAAAATGAACACACTTCAATGCATACGAAAATGCTACAGCCTGAATATTTTTATTAAATATTTAAACTGTTACACTTTTAATTCTCTTTCAAAGTAGCGAGTTTGGTATGCGAAGTGGTTAATAGTCAGTTTATTACAAGCTTAACCAGGCAGTACAAGCGGGGTATTTGATGCAAGCTGGACAGATATTCTTTTGCATTGTTGCAATCTAGGTTTCAGAAAACGGCCCGTGAAATCGATCACGACGCTAAACTAAATATATTATTTAGCGTTTTTAGACTGAAGTGCAGGTGCTTCTGGGTTGGAAGATAAGGTACAGTGATCGCCAACCAACAATTAGAGAGACTTTTGCCAAGATCCACTAGCGTAATCGGTTTATGAGCATGGAAATAATGATGCTAAGGGGCTTCAATCCTTTTTGG
>NW_003303628.1:238037-250611 GCF_000142945.1 Phytophthora infestans T30-4
GATTCACTTTTGCAGTGAGGCATAGACTTGTAAAAGATCGGAAATTCTGCGCTGGGAGATAACGAAGAGCGCGACTAGGTGGAATGACCGGCTAGTATCGGAAATACCGACAACGAAAACTGGATATCCTGCTTGATTCAGCTTGAACGTTGCATCTCCATGCAAGACAAACCTGTTGGGGTCGCGGTCCATTCGTCGAAGCAGGCGCTCCGACGTCAAGCCAACGATAAATGACTCGTCGTCGATGCCCAAGCCGACCTGAGGAAGGCCATCAGCATTGGTTTCCCACGTAAGCGTGAACGGTTCACCGTCTTGTTGCCCCGGCGTAAACACCATTCGTTCTACTTGAGCTTGCACATCGTCAAGCTGTCACTGCCACCTAGCCGCGTGCGCGCGAAATGCTGCGCAAAATGCTGAGCGGTTGGCAACGATGGTGCGCTGGTTTCATCCAAGCGAAACTGGCGCACTAACTCATTACGGATACGCTGGGGTTTAAGCCCCTGCGCCGTCATTCCCTCTACCGCCTCCTTCATGGTGCTGGTTAGGGGGGCCGAGCGTGGCGAGCGCAGCTCAGTCAGGTGCCCGTAGCACTCCATGAGAGCCACCTCGCCGAGTAGCAGACACGTCTGCGTCTTCCCCCGCCACGGGCACTTCCCAAGTGGCGCCGCTTCAGCACAACACGTAGACTTGCACGCCAAGATGCGTCGGCGCATGTTGTGGGGGAGCTGCTGCGACGAACAGTGACATGTCTTCAACTCACTCTTTTCAGTTTTATAGCTTTTGAAGTCCATAAGAAGGAGATCCGCATCCTTCTTAGACACGTTGTCGGCGAGTACGGTCCAGGGTAGCTGGGTAGGCATGGTGGCGTACGTGAAGGCGGCTTCGAGGTGGCTAGTTGTTGCAAAGCACTTTGAGAGGAAAGTGCTGTACTAGAAAGGAAAGTGCTTGTCAATAAAAATCGGTGGTTGTCGTCGATTGGTAGTGCTGTTGCACAATTTAGGGTGCTGAAACACAATTTAGGGTGCTGAAACACAATTCAAGGAGCTCACACGTTTTTGTGGTGTTTATTCCGCTATTGTGGTGTTTTTCTATGTTTGTCATTTTTGAGACGGAGTGATTAGTATATATAGTAATCCGAGTTAATACAACTTGACAATCAAAACGTTCGGCGATGTACGTTATCCAAATTGAGAATCGATTTTTTTTTCTAACCTGTTTGTATTTCTCTGAAGTAGGCCTAAGAAAAACGAGGTGCCGAGATCACGTCCTAAAAAAGAGGTAACAAGAAATACCTATTTGAAGGTTGCGGAGGAAACGGAAACAGCAATATATTTTCTTGTTTGCCGCACGGGAGGCGCGGCACGGCGGTTAGCTTCAACCGAGCGAGCGTCAGAATGGCCTAAGCTATCGAGAGCGCTGCTCTCTCCAACTATAGTAACATTTCGACATCGGGAAACTACCCTTCGTCTGCAGCTGTTTAAGTTTGTTTGCCTCAACGTGATTGATGGAAATACTTCTCTGTATTGATATCCCCAGTAGTAATTCCCTCCAAATAAAGTGGTTGAGAGCCATTTTTACCCAAGATCGAAAACAGGAAATTTTTAATCGATTTCCCATCCCGATTTTTATGTGTAATGGATTACCTTTATGAAAACGGCAAAAAAAGGTTTTTTATGATATCGATGCAGATCTGATGGTAAATCGATCCTTTGGCTGTACGTGTACAGTCTAGCTAACCTCTATGTATTACTTCGAAGTGCGTTCGAAGTACAATCTGCTCTGAAGGTCGACTTGACAGTACCGGTAAACGGTGCAGTGAACTTGACTGCAGTCGATCGCGAACATGAGTGAGGATTTGATTCATTGTGGCCTCCCTTTCATTGTCCCAGCTTGTGATTAGAGAACTGTAGTTTTTGGAGCTATCCATCTAATCGAGGGTTACGAACCGTCGCTCCTAAAGCGACCCCTCGTAACTCCACTGGAGTTAACCCTCTCGTTAACGCCATACCTTTCTATTTGAAGAGACACCATACCAACTTCAAGTACAACGCCCTAAAAGGATACTTCAAGTACCTTTCTACAGCACAAAATGTGCGAGGTTTTTGTCCAAATATTATGCAGTTGTAGAGGTTATATGCAAAACCGGAGCAGAAGAGTACCTCAAGTATCATTTTGCACTGTCTTTTTTCTGGATAGCGATTGGCTGGAAGCCATCTCAGCCAGTTTTCGCTTACGAAATAAAGTCAATAAGGGGAGTTACCGTGGCCTACATGACCTCTTGATGTGTGGCGTACACAAGTTGTGCCTCAATTGCACAATCACCGGAGTTGGACAACCTGGGCGGCGCTACCGCTACATCCGCAGACGCAACTCCACTACAACATTTGGGCAGGATCGGTGTCAAGTGCAAGCCCGCATCGATGGTCGACGGTGTGCTGACCATGCTCAAGGGTGTAATCAAAGCCATGTGGCTCTATCTGCTAACGGCCAGGTCAGAAACGGCCTCCCGCATCGAGGACATTCTCCGGTCTATATAGGGCTGTGGCTTTGTCTACGCTCGGTTATGAAGCCGGAAAGAATGCATTATCGCTACCTGGCTTGAGAGCCAACCCCCGCCGGTAGGGTAGCTGAGTATGCCGGTGAAGAGGCGGTCACAGAGTTCATTCTTCCACCTGATGAGATCTGCATGCTGTGCAGTGCAAGGCGCACTCGCGTGGCACAAAAATACCGCCCATGATCGCCGACATCATTGACACGTACTCGATCTACTTGTCAAGAACCAACTCCGGGGTCTACGTATCCTTTCCCTGCCTAGGCGTCAGCGAATTCAGTACTAGAGGTGCAACACAAACTTCTGGGCGCTTGTAGAGCCAATCGGCTCCTACAACGTGGCGATGGTAGTAGAAGTAGCTACGATGCTCTACCGAGCTCGCTGCGTTGCTATGACTAGCGGCAACAGTTCTATAATTGTTTCTCAATGCGAAACTCTTAACGAAAAGGCTAAACTCGCTCTAGTTTCATTTTCAAGTCGTATTGCGTCGACAAGCGCAGATGCACGCACCCTTACTCCAGATTTTAGTTTGTGTATTTTACTCCAAAAATGTATAAGGCAGCTGTGAAGCGATCTTCTACTGTAGTGCCACCCAACTTGCATGTGCTTAGTTTCCGCTCAGTCTAGATTTTGCATTCTCCGGTGAAGATGACTCGTGTCGAGTCTGACGGCCCGGTCTGTCGTTTAATCTCACACGTGCCAGTGTATAGCGTGTTTAATCAGCTACCAAGCCCAAAGGAGATGCTGTGCCGGAATGAGGGCTCTGACGTCAATCTCAACATGGTGCGTATATTATACCCTCGTTTTTACAGCTCTAAGCTATTGATTCTTGTGTAAGCCAGGCCCTTGAGTACTTCACTGTTGGCACTCGCAAGCCTATCGAATTCGACAATTTATACCCCGTTTTCTATTCGCTTGATCACCTTGTACGCTGAGTACGTTTACTATCCGATAGTAGTGTCTACGCTGACGCGTTTTGTTGTTAAGGAGCGTGAGCACAGCTTTGGCTCTTATGCCGGAATTGATGATTTCGTTGGGGCCCTCCCAGTGAAACAAATGTACAGTGTTTATACAGGGCTTTATGCCGGCAATCATCACCTTCTTCACGAATACATCATAATGTTGAGATGGCTTCGATCCTCTATGGAAATTTCGGATGTACGACTCCAAATTTTAGATCTGTGTCAGTTGAATACAGTGGCTAATTTGTTATCGATATGTATAGATTACTCGCAACCACCATCACGATCGCCTAGATTTCTTGAAAGTCTAGCTTCAGTATACGCGGACGATGAGCACTTCAAATGCTACAACGAAATGAAGGCGGACGAATCTGTTGATAAAGAGTATATTTACCTTCACAAGAAGGATGGGTTTCACAAAGAGCGTGGCTACACTATTTTTGTGTATCTGAGTATGACCATGAACGTCATCTATGTAATGGCGAAGCAAGCTAACAAGCTTCAAAGGCAGGAGTGCCAATGCACCAAGTACATGTACTACCGGTCACCAAAGTGGCGCAAAACGAAACCTGTTGTCATGGAGCCTGACACGCTACCTCCTGTAAGATTCTATCGGCGGGGAAGCCAAGGTGTGAGCCCCTCTGAGGCAATTTACCGCAAGCAGCGCGAGAAGAAGTAACGTGGTTGTCTCCACTGTAGATAATGAAACGCTCAAATCAAAAGTATGATTTATTGCGTGAGATTACTTCCAGTTATGCCTACCAGCACCTTAGCCTCGTACGAAACTGTCAACTGGATTGGTCCTCTACGCTATCTTTAAGAAACTTCACCGTAGCGAGTTCGCAGCGATTCTCAGTAGCTACGATGGTAGCTGGACTCGTATGTGGAGGCAGCGAGTCGTTCAGCAGCTTCGTAGCCGTGTATGTTAGCGTACTGCGGCTCCTTCAGCGGTTCTTCATCAACTGCATTAAATAAGCACACCAGTAGTCTGACGCTTTTGCCGCTCTGCAGTGGTGGTTGCGTACAACTCTGACGTGCCACAGGATCTCCAGTACATCTGTTTTGCTGACCTTCGTCGGTTCGAAAGCGGATCAGAAATTCTTTGGTGGTTGCAGACGTGCTTGATCCTGAGAAGGCCTTTCTTCACCTTAGCGGCAACGAGGCGCACTTGTATAACGCGCGGAGACTCTTTTGGCAGCGCTGTGGTGGCATGGCGAGAGCACGAGCTTGCCCACACCTCCTGCACTTCTGCCGTCAGGGCAGCGTATATGTGCGTAGTCTGACGGTTCTCGTAGAGCTTAGTACGTGTACGGAAAACCCTGTACCCATGATTCGCCATTTTTTTCAGTAGCTCCGCGGTGACGGCTCCATATCCGTCCAGCGTAGTTATGCTATTGCAACGGTTCGACCCTGGACGAGGTACGTCTGCCGTTTAAATACGGGTTTTGCTCACTTGCGCCATGTAGTAGTACATCTAGCTTATGAGACTGTGTTCGCGTCCGACGTGCACCGAGCCGTTAAGGAGTTTGAAGGCGGGGCGACCGATGACGATATCCGAGGCGATAAGGAGAGCCATGCGCATTCGGCGTTCCACAGGATTGTGATCAGCTCTTCGGTCGTGATCTCAGGTAAACCTGCCATGACCAAGCCCTCCCGCATCTCCTTGGTTAAGCCGCAGATGGGTGTACCACCGAACAGGTTCTTCAGTAGCTCGGATCCGTCGATGAATATCCATATGTGGCAAGCAAGGCTCCGCCTAGCCAAAGCGGGTCAGTGCCTTGCCGATTGTTTCTGGGTTGGCTGTACGGGAGTGGGAGGCAGCACTAGTGTGGTTGAAGAAGACAGTGGCGGTCATTGAGCTGTTGGACTTGTGCGGCTTTCGTCGAATTTGGAAATGAGCCTTCGTTTGCCGCGCTCCGCACGGCGAGATTTTGCCGCCATATTCGCTCGCCCCGTGAGCACGCTGTGGAAGCCACGGTTCCTTTAATCACAACTCTTGAATGTGTGGCTCCACCAATCACACGACATGCCACTATGAGTACAAATACCTTATTGGTGGAATTATTGATGTGAACCCTGGGGGGGGGGGGAAATACAGCCCGTATCTTTTCCACTACTTCAACTTCGCGCCAAATTTGAATTGTTCGCATCAGTTGTACTACTTTAGTACTTTTCAGTACATCGTTATATCCGTTGCAAAAATCGTGACCTTCTAAAGCGCATACTAGTACCAATACGTTTTTGTGACGACGACACTTTCGTCGTAGCACGAGCACTCTACTAGCATCGCTTACGAGTTGAATACATGCCACTATGTTGAAATTATGCTTGTCCATTCGTAGCTATAGTCCCAATGGAAAACAACAGAGAAGCTGCCAGATTGATCACAGTAGACCTACAGCCTTTACGATGGATTCTTTATTTGGATCCGACATAGATTGTTACTATAAACTTTATAGCTTCATCGTTTCAAAGTTTAGTTGGTCCTTCCGTAAAAATCACAATAGCATTTTCAACGAAGATTTGTCTTCCTTGAATTTACATACTCAAATCAGCATGTCTGCTACTGTGTTCTCCCCACAAATTTTATACTGAATGTCATAGTAGGACGGTGGCTAATTCATTCGTGAATAATGCCGAGCACTAGCTTCCTCGAGGAGGAGGACAAGGAGCAGGTGCAAACTGCAAACTGCACGTCACCATGTAGGGCCAAGGGGGGGGGCATTGCGTGGAAGTGAAAATGTTGTAGCATCCACTAGTGCTTTATTGCTAGCAGTAGTAGAGGTTTTGTAGGATAATGTAAGCGTAAATGGAAGGTGAAGTACTGTAGTAATGCTTGCACTTCTTAGCAAGTCTATGAAAATAGCAGAGGCGGCAAGGTTCATGAATTCAAAGCCAAAGCAGAGCATAACGCTTCTATTTCCGACGATGAGCTGGCTTTCGGAGCGTACTGAATGTGATAATTGCCAAGAACCACAGCAAGCGGAGTAGCGGAAGCCACTCCGACGTGCTTTGCTTGATAATGCGGTGTATTAGCAGCGATAAACAGCACACTAGACTGTGAGAGTGCTCGGACAGCAAAGCACGATATTCTTGACATGTATCATACTACGAGTAGTATGACTGCTTCGAACACAATAGTATGAACAGCTTTTCTACACATGCAAATATATTTTATTTCTAAAATAAAATATCATTGCATGTGTAGAAAATACTAGTTTAAAACTTAAAACGAGAGCTGCAAAGTGAAGTAAACCTGGGCGCAGCTCACTGCTTGTCGTTATGGCTTCGTCTACCGGACTCGGTGTTACACTGACGGTGTTTGAAAATGAAAAGATCCTTTAACCTGGTGGATCTGTCGAGCACACTTTATCAGCCATGTTGTGGGCACAAGCACAAAAGTACCTGTATTATAGTACTACTAGTTGTAGTATTCCTAACCACGACCTCAAACCGTCCAGCTGTGCTGTATTAATAGTATTATTATTTTTTAATATTTGAATCCTAAAATCTTAATCTCACAGTGAAGACCGGTTTGCACACGTACTACATGTACTAGTGCAAGGTAATGTAGTAGTACATGTAGATACATGCGCATCGATACACATGCGTTGTAGTACTACATGTACAAGTATGGATTGCAAGTCGAATACCACATGAGCGCGAAGAGCACGATAATCTGACACAAGCCCTGGTCCAGGTCAAGCCTGTGGCCATGCCACACAGTAGAGCCAGCAGCAGTTTGGGCGTGAAGAAGAAGTGGCGTGCTTTTCGTACAGCGGCCCAAATCGAGCGTGAAGCTTCTTGTCGAGCTGGTATTTTGGTCGAACGTCCCACGCCGGGAGAAAGGATTAGAGTTTGAAGTTTATTGAATTTTGGCTTGAGTTTATAAAGGTTCTCTTCATTATCGCACCGGGATATTGTTGTTATAAGCTCTTTGAATGACACATTATTTATCTAAAATAATGTTTTTGCTTTAGCCATAGACATATAAAATATATTATGAGGCCGATTTACTGATAGTGCAACGAGGTCCACGAGTTTGATCACACGATGAAGTCCACAGCCTCAACGTTCCAGCTCATCGTGAAATTATCTTTAATCGTACAGTCCCGACTGCATGTGACTTACCCCCATCCTATTTGTGAAAGTGTCAAGCTGCCCACGTACAGGCTTTCCAGGGTCTATCTCGGAACTTCTGGTTGCTATCGATTGCTGTACCGGTTTCTTGACTGTCAGACGCCCGCCTTCCGTCCTGTGCCGTTTCTTCTATGAGTAGATATTAAATTGGCTATTTGTATTGGCACCGTTCGTTGCTGAAAACATTCGCTAGTTATCACGACGAGCAGCTCGCTCGTCACGACGCCTATTATCGCCATATCGACGGAAATCTCTTCGAGCCCAAGCAAATGGGATCGTCGTTGAAATCCAATCAACATCAACGACCTGGATTCCTGATTCGTCATAGTACGGAGCGCCAATTTGTCCTTCGTATTCGCCATCAGATAGCTCAATAATTGCATTGTCGTTGTCTTCGTCATCACTACGAGCTCCGTCGTCGCTCATACACACTTCCTCGTCCGTACGTTCCGGCGAGGAGCAAGCTGCATCCATGTCAACAGCTCTCGAAGCTCTCCTACGAGTAGAATAAGTAGTAGTGACACAAGCAGAACCACCCGAAGCTCGGTCATTAGTAGCAGGAATTCGGTGTTGACCAACCTCATCTTGATGGCGGCCAGCTACAGGCGCAATTCGATCGTTGCCAATAGCATCACAACCGTGAGTTGCAGCTCTAGCATTCTTGTCGTCGTCAGTAAGACCTCGACAGCGAGGGGCAGCAGCACCTATTTAGTGTTGACCAACAGCATCTTGACTGCGGCCAACTCCAGGAGCAATTCGGGCGTGGTCAGCAGCATCGCGTCGGTTAAACGTAGCTTCAGTACTAGTATTCTGGTTGTGGCCAGCAGTATCGCGACGGCGAGCGGCAGCAGCACCATTTTGGCGTTGACTAACGGCATCTCGACAGCGACCAGCTCCAGTAGCAATTCGGGTGTCGTTAGCGGCATCGCATCGGTTTAACGCAGATTCAGCACTATCATTCGGGTCGTGGCTAGTGGTATCGCGGCAACGAGCGGCAGCAGCATTATTTTGGCGTTGGCCAACGCGGCTAACGCCAGGATCAATTTGGTCGTGGCCAGCGGCATCACGTCGGCTAAACGACACCATATGGTCATGGGTAGCATTATTTCGGTCGTTTACAGCAGCAATGTGGTCGTAGTCACTGACATCTTGGTCGTGAGCAGCAGGAGACGTACAGTGTACCAATCCAGCGTGCTGTTCTCTGTGGGCTCAAGCGAAGCTGCACATACTACGTTCTCATTTATAAAGCCTTCGTGGGTTGCGAAAAAAGCACGAAGTAGTTGTGGTACATCGCTTTCAGATTTTGCTTCTCAACAAGCGCTTGCGAAGTTGTTTCATCCCGGAACCAGTAATTCGTGTGGTCTGGCGTTTAGTGCGCTGACAAAGGGCTACGAAATCGGGGTAGTTATACACTCCTCGGCTCGGTTGCTTGGGATGAGACAGAAAAGAAAAATGCTAAGACAAATTTAAAATTTGGCTACCTTTCCCAATTAGTTTTTCTTTTGGGAAGGGGCTTTTCTTCATCAGTACGGAGCCTATCTGGTGGTGGCGACTCTAGCCTATCTGGTGGTGGCGACGCTAGCCTATCTGGTGGTGGCGGCTCTAGCCTATCTGGTGGTGGCGACTCTAGCCTATCTAGTGGAGGCGACTCTAGCCTATCTGGTGGTGGCGACTCAAGCCTATTGACACAGAAAATAGATCCGAAGGCCAACGGCAGTTATGGAAATACAAAGAGCAAGGAAAATCCACAGTTTGGCGTCGAGCACGAGCTACTCGCGGAATTCACGGATCTTAAGCGCAGATAAACGCCACCATCGCAATTTCAGCGCAAGAGCGAGTGCAAATAACCAAACCATGTACTTGTATGGTTTGCTACTTTTGATCCACACATTCTCCGCAGTCGTTACTCTTCTTTATCAGTGTAGATGTAAATTGGCACCGCACTTGAAGTCCAGCTTACATTTACTCGTATGCACGTCTGTAGTTTCCAGCGACTGCAGAATTGCTTCCTACATATAGAACTGTGTCTTGGACAAACCACACTGGTGAATGCAGCAACCCAGACATCCGGCATATGCGAGAGCTCATCAGTGATATGATTTGAGACTGAAGGTTCAAAGCGCAAGTTGTTTGTGAACACGATCGTGGCTTCAGAGAACGGGGATATTGTCGACAGGCCAATCTGCTCAACATCCTCTGCATAAACCTCAACATCTTGCAATCGCGACCAGATCGCTACGTATTCATCTAGTATTCCATTACAGCGATCAACTAGGTCACGTCGTATTTCAATCCCAATGCTCTTTCGAACAGTCGTCGAAAGTACAAATTGAGCTACTACGTTTCCCACACCAGAGCCAATATCCAAAAACACATCCCGAGTCCCAACCGTATCAATCTGCCGTATTAAAGCAATCAATGTGGACACCCCACTTGGTAATATTTCCCCTGCATTCAAATAAATAGCGCCGGGAGGATACGCAACTTCACTCCGAGTAATTTTTTCGAACATTGCAGCCACAGCTTGATGTACATCACGAGGCACCTTGTCCTCTTGAATCAATGAGCTAATTGCTGGTACAACGTTCCTTTGCGTTGGAAGAACATCAGCTTTGGCTGCCGCTGTTGCGATAGGCCCCGGTACTCTCAACATGCACTTCGAATTTACACCCATCGGCGACAAAGCGTGTGCTCCTGAGGTCTGGCCAGCGCCAGGCGTCACCAAAAGAGACTTGTGAGCTTTTGTAAACGGTATCGTAACTTCCAAGGTCGAAGGCACAAATTCCATCTCCTTTGAACGAAATGGGGATCAAACTAGTTCTCGTGTGAAAACAATTCCGCTTGTTCGCTGGCTAGACTCCTGTGCTTGCACCTTGGTTAATCCGATGCCACCACGAGACTGTCGGATGAGGAGAATTTGAGAGCTTCTGCGACCACGGGAGGCACGGACAGGAGTGTAAAAGCAGCGCGGAAATTTCGATAAGTCCGAGCCGAAGGTGCGCTTTAACGAGTTCATTCGCTGAGCAGGTTCCTTAGGAGACCGCCCCCAACGTGTCATCTTCGTGGCGACATCCTTCCACGCAATGCGCACCCCTTGGTCAACATATTGACGTGCCGTTTGCACCAGCTCCTTGTCCTCCTCCTCGAGGAAGCTAGTGCTCGGCATTATTCACGAATGAATTAGCCACCGTCCTACTATGACATTCAGTATAAAATTTGTGGGGAGAACACAGTAGCAGACATGCTGATTTGAGTATGTAAATTCAAAGAAGACAAATCCTTCGTTGAATTGCTATTGTGATTTTTACGGAAGGACCAACTAAACTTTGAAACGATGAAGCTATAAAGTTTATAGTAACAATCTATGTCGGATCCAAATAAAAAATCCATCGTAAAGGCTGTAGGTCTACTGTGATCAATGTGGCAGCTTCTCTGTTGTTTTCCATTGGGACTATAGCTACTAATGGACGGGCATAATTTCAACATAGTGGCATGTATTCAACTCGTAAGCGATGCTGGTAGAGTGCTCGTGCTACGACGAAAGTGTCGTCGTCACAAAAACCTATTGGTACTAGTATGCGCTTTAGAAGGTCACGATTTTTGCAACGGATATAACGATGTACTGGAAAGTACTAAAGTAGTACAACTGATGCGAACAATTCAAATTTGGCGCGAAGTTGAAGTAGTGGAAAAGATACGGGCTGTATTTCCCCCCCCAATGTTCACATCAATAATTCCACCAATAAGGTATTTGTACTCATAGTGGCATGTCGTGTGATTGGTGGAGCCACACATTCAAGAGTTGTGATTGGAGGAATTGTGGCTTCCACAGCGTGCTCACGGGGCGAGCGAATATGGTGGCAAAATCTCGCCGTGCGGAGCGCGGCAAACGAAGGCTCATTTCCAAATTCGACGAAAGCCGCACAAGTCCAACAGCTCAATGACCGCCACTGTCATCTTCGACCACACTAGTGCTGCCTCCCACTCCCGTACAGCCAACCCAGCAAGGCACTGATCCGCTTTGGCTAGGCGGAGCCTTGCTTGCCACATATGGATATTCATCGACGGACCCGAGCTACTGAAGAACCTGTTCGGTGGTACACCCATCTGCGGCTTAACCAAGGAGATGCGGGAGGGCTTGGTCATGGCAGGTTTACCTCAGATCACGACCGAAGAGCTGATCACAATCCTGTGGAACGCCGAATGCGTACTCTGCTCCTTGGCTCTCCTTATCGCCTCGGATATCGTCATCGGTCGCCCCGCCTTCAAACTCCTTAACGGCTCAGTGCACGTCGGACGCGAACACAGTCTCATAAGCTAGATGTACTACTACATGGCGCAAGTGAGCAAAACCCGTATTTAAACGGCAGACGTACCTCGTCCAGGGTCGAACCGTTGCAATAGCATAATTACGCTGGACGGATATGGAGCCGTCACCGCGGAGCTACTGAAAAAAATGGCGAATCATGGGTACAGGGTTTTCCGTACACGTACTAAGCTCTACGAGAACCGTCAGACAACGCACATATACGCTGCCCTGACGGCAGAAGTGCAGGAGGTGTGGGCAAGTTCGTGCTCTCGCCATGCCATCACAGCGCTGCCAAAAGGGTCTCCGCGCGTTATACAAGTGCGCCTCGTTGCCGCTAAGGTGAAGAAAGGCCTTCTCAGGATCAAGCACGTCTGCAACCACCAAAGGATTTCTGATCCGCTTTCGAACCGACGAAGGTCAGCAAAACAGATGTACTGGAGATCCTGTGGCACGTCAGAGCTGTACGCAACCACCACTGCAGAGCGGCAAAAGCGTCAGACTACTGGTGTGCTTATTTAATGCAGTTGATGAAGAACCGCTGAAGGAGCCGCAGTACGCTAGCATACACGGCTACGAAGCTGCTGAACGACTCGCTGCCCACCACATACGAGG
>NW_003303628.1:251861-253167 GCF_000142945.1 Phytophthora infestans T30-4
ATGCACGTACATAGCAGTTAACCCGGGCTGCATTTGGTGCGGTATGGCGCTTTTTCCGCAATCAAGGCTGGTATCATCGACAGCCAACCCGGTTTGTGCGAGCTTTATCGCTACGTCCCTCCCGATGGTAATGCAAATAGAGAGGCTGGGGTCGATTTTTTTCTTGGAGAACGTGCACTTTTGGAGCATTATAACCGAGCGACTTTGGAAGGCAACTCGGACGCTGGCACTGGTTACAGGTGTACGAATGACAGTGATTCTCCTAATGCAGACTTTAGCATTCCTGTAGACAGTATCTCCGATGGATGTGGGACTACTGGTGATGGAGGTTGTCTTGCAGGTAGTACACGTGACGATGGAAATCCAGATCCAAACGATAGGCAAAATACTGGCGGTGAAGTACGCTTTGATGGCTTAACATCACAAAGCTGTGCTCGAATCATTTCGGCTGATTCGATATGCTCAGAACTGCAGAGTAATGATACCGTATCGGACGGTAGATTTGTATTATTGCATGTGTCAGCTGCAGCCGAGCAACCAGCGCAAACGCATGCGGAATCGACCAGTCCAGACATCGCTGTCAATTCACCAGTCTGCGCAGTATGTAAGACGACTTGCTCCAGACAAAGAGCATGCTCGCGATGTGGACATTTTATCCACCATTTCTGCTCGCACGATGTGTGTATCTCGTTAAAAATTAGTGATCCCGGTGGTGAACTGATGGAAGACTTTGGCGATAACTCATACTGTAGCAGGCGTTGCTATGATTATACTACAAGCTTAGAAAACGAAGGTACAACAAACTCCGTCTCTTGTAGCAAATCTAACACCGCTCAGTCGATTAGCTCAACACTGACGACCAGTGCTCTGACTCCAAAGGATAGTGTCGCGAACCGTGCTCAAGGTCGACAACCACGCCCAAAACAAAAGACACATGGTTCTTCACAAACTAAAAGGCCATCTCATGTTACAACACCAAAATCAAGTACGCTCAATAAGAACGGCAAGTCGCCCATTCAAACGAAACCAAAACGGAAAACTTTGGCGATAAAAATGAAAGATGAGTTGATCCGTGTAGCGCGGATGACAGCCGAGAGATTTGTTAAGACCAGTGTCGCGTTTGCGCCTGCTAAAGAAGCTTGGATGCCGAAAAGACTTTACCAAGATGCTGGAACCGCGTATTTGTTGGGGCAGGTGACACGATACACTATCGAGAGCGTGAAAAATACAGACAACATTTCCGTTCCTTCGGCAGCATTTCAGATTCGCTGGACTAGCACTGCTTTTCAGGTAACGATCACGTCCA
>NW_003303628.1:254755-256936 GCF_000142945.1 Phytophthora infestans T30-4
GGGAAACGAGAGTTCTATAGCTATGCCACTGATTTGCGTGCAAAAGAGGCATCGCTCGCCTTGAATGACAGAAGCAGAGCGAAGCGCAAATGCACCATTTGCAAGTTCGAGGGTAGATATCCCACCCAAAAACGGATTACTGCGAGACACACCGAGTGGCACTCTGTAAGCGTACATATCCGGTTGACACTGCTAAGCCTCACCTATGCCAACAGAAAGCGTGGACATGCTGGCAGAAGTATCACTTCTTTTTCTTACCAAAGCAAGTCTACACAGTCGACGGAAACCTGAAAAGGTCTTCATCGATCTATAAAGCACAGGCCCCGTTCTTGAAAGAGCTTCGTCAAGCGAAGATACCTATCAATAGTAACTGTGACGGATAATGCATATTTTTTTTCTTCTGTCGTCATGCGATTCTTCATAGAACCGGTTTTTAAAACCAGGGATCCATACCTCAAGCTTCGGTTGTGTTTTACGGTCCATGAACTTCATTATCCCGGTTATGGGTAGCGCCATCGACGCATCAGTAATTAGTACAGTTCATTTCTGGATCGCCAAGGGGAGAACTGCCCAGCACATCGAGTCCTTAGGCTCTGAGCTTCTCTTTATATACGGGCGACTGACATCTCTTCTTCTGTAGCGCTGTTCTCCTTTCTCCATGCGGCGTTCTCGTCGCGGCTTCTGCGAAAACACCTGAGCTCTCCATCTTGGCGGAACTTTCTTCTTGAGCAAACTCAGCAATTATCGACACACGCACGGCATGAAGAATATGCTGGCCCCTAACAGCCTGTAGTCGCACACCAAATATAGTTTGGCAAACAGCAGTAACTTTACCAAATCGCGGACCTTTCCGTGCTACTTGAAGTCGTAGGCGTGCCGATAGCCACCTGAAGCGTGAAGAGAGAGGAGCGAGAGTTATACATGCTGGCGGCATTTCTGCGTCATTGCTAAGTACCCACTACCACAGCGACGAGCTCCCATGTTCCTAAGATACCGCAGTGATGACAACTTTCCTTATCTTGTTGCTGGCGGGGATGCGTGGTGAAAGCGATCATGGTGATACGATGGGCGCCTTGAGAAAGCGGCTGTAGTGCCTACATCAGATCTTTCTTCGAGTATAATTGTGCTACAGAATGTGTTGTGAATGTGCCGCGGGTTTGATAGATGCGTTGGTTGCCAGTTTCTCTGCAGTACTCCATGAGACACAATAGGACAAGGCATCGGCACAGCTGCGTGGGTACATTGGCTTTCTAAAACATCGCTTCCTAAGCTGCGATTGGGCAAAACATGGGCGACGATTAGCGCGAAGGAAAGAAATATGACAATAAGGTGTCTTGATTTCAGTATAGCCAGCCTAAAAAGATACCTAATGTATCTTTCTGGTAACGATAGAGTTAAGTAATGGAGCATCTCAAAATATCCACTCGGAAATCTATTTTTGGCTAATCCGGATTTGTTGCTTAGATATTCCTTACTCCAACTCAGTTCTCTATTGATCGTGGGAGCCACTCTACCGGTAAAGAATACCTATATTAATACTTCTATTGTATGCTCGGTTTATATTATAGGGGGAACCGGGTCGCAAAGGGTCATTACTAACTGCTCGGTATTACGTAACTGTCATTAAAAAAATCTACTTTTACTATGGGCTATCGTGCCTCCTTTTTAGTAGATTGGCCGCATCGCATTTCGTGTCTGGCCTATAGAAACATCTAATTGGTTAATATCAGCTTCGGCCAGTAGTACTTCTGTACGATATTATCGGTAAGTGTATGCATCAGACAGATGGTACAAATTGCACCACTTTGTACCGGAATGTTGCATACAGTACTATATATGTCGAATTCCGGTCTGTACATGTACTGTACTGTACTGTACTGTATTGTACTGTACTGTAAGAATACAACCTGGTTTGACACCGAGTTTTGATTGGCTACAAAAGCTTTGTCTGGGGATGTTGAGCCTAACGTCGCTCTATATGCGTAGAGCTGGATGCCCTCCGTGCTTGTGATCTTGGCGTATGGCATTCAGGATATTTGACCGAAGTTGTTAGCGCCATTAGAAATTTACATAAAAAGTACCAATAAGGGTGCTTTAATTTTAAAGCACCTTTAACGTTTACGCTAATTGCGAGTGAGTAAACATTGCGTCAAATTCTGGTTGGCTGAAAATAAGAAGGAC
>NW_003303629.1:0-2093 GCF_000142945.1 Phytophthora infestans T30-4
TTCGCTAGCCATTCATGCTAAAAGCGTAAGAACCATGCTCATGTTATGCGACCTAGCCTAGATGTCTCTGTGTAGTAGCGTTACCATGTGAGAATTGCATTAGCTTCTAGCGTTTCAAGCATTAGCGTAATGCAGTTTACTGCAATTGATTTGCTCTACACATCATTGATTGCCCAGCAGCTGTGAAAGCAACCGACTGCCTTTTTTCTCAGGATTTGTTTTTCACCACTTGGTTCAATAGACAGTACTACATTGTGTATTATTAACTGTAAATAGTCCTTTTAGTAATACTGGGCGAGTACAGTATTCACGAGTGTGGTACTGTATTATCGTTTTTGCATGTGATTTGAAGCTAAAATACAGTCAGTGCCTGCCAGCTGGGATAATAGTTGCGAAAAGCAAACTATGAAAAAAAAGCATTATGTCAAAAAAAAAAATGGAAGTTGCATTGTTAAATAAATGCTGCCACTTGGATGCATGAAGTAGTAGCCTCCTAGCTCTCTCAAGAGACGAGAAGTTAGCATCATATTACCCAACGCTACATGGAGTAGGCTGTGAGGTGCAGCCTTTGCACAGCATTAATTATGATATGCTGCATATAATATTTTATTTACTTTGTTCGCAGCGAACTTCGCTTGGCGTACAACCAGTGTTGCACTGCGCAAGTTTCCTACACCTTCCGTGTCAATCTATTCACTTAAATCAATCAGTTTTCTTACATTTTCGACCAATCATGTCTTGTCGGCACAGTCGGCCAGGTGTCAGCAATTTTATGGTATGGATGAATATACACGTCTTTCTGACAGACACAAAGGCAAGATTGTGAATATGTGATTAATATCCAATCATATACTACAATGTACCTTATTTCAGCCAATTAGGTCGCACAGGAGCAGGCTCTTCATTCCGACACTTTCTGACAAATATTTGTCGGAAGCTAGAGCTAACTATTTTGAAACCAATACTGAATTTAAGTCGTGTAAGATATATGTCAATATTTTTGTGGTTCCGACAATGCGGTATACCTCCTACTTTAGGTTAAAATTGAGCAGTAGTGTTAAGGTACACTCAACCAGCCAAGTCCAGTTAACAAAAAGCAGAAAAGACAAGCAGCAACCAGCATGAGCCTCTCCGCACTTATCCCTACAAACACGCAAAAAGCGCGTACTACCGGAATAGGCGCGTTCGAGCGTATGCTTAAAGTCGAGGATGTATCCATGGACGTTGTCCGAGCATGCATTTTCAGTGACAGCTCTGGAAAGAGCTTAGCGGCCGTGATGGATCGTTTTGGCTACTATCTCGCCACATGCGAAGGTAAGAAAGGTAAGTTGGCGCCCAACACCGCCATTTCTTACTTTAGAAACGTGAAGCTTTGGTTTTTCGATGAGTATCCTCATCTTAGAGTACCAACCGAGCTAATTTTGCTTAAACAAGGGAAGACTCTCGAAAACCACTGCTTAAAACGTGATAATGGAGGATTTACTAACAAGGCGCCACCTTGTACAAAGGCGGATTTGCGCTCACTAATATGCTATGTGTACAAAACAGCATCCGTCGCCTCGGATTACGAAGATGCAGCGCTTGCGTGCCTTATGTGGCATTGCTCCGGCCGTTCATCAGATCTCGGCTACGTCACAAAGCAGCACATTACAATGTCAGCTGACAACGTTTTCTACATTCGGATGCTACGAATAAAAACAGCTGAGGAGCAAGGCCTCACGCTCGTACCTGATCGGGCGGATTTGGTGACCTGCCCGCTGCACACGCTCGCAGTAGCCTTGGTGATGCAGGAGTCGCCTTGTGTGTCCCTGCTAAGCCAGTTTCCTTCTCTTGTGACACCGTCTGCACCATCACTTGATGCAGCAGCACTCCTTCTCGATGTACTACGAGTACCTTCGGTCAATGCTGCCACCTCTTCGCAGCTTCCTGCAGCAGGGATGACTGACCCGGCGGCTGCCACTCTGCGAAGCGTCCCGAGCTCTGCTGCAGCCAACCCTTCAGCGACCAATCAAGCTCGCGGTGACGACGGGTTCAAGCGTATGTGACCGGTTCCTGAAGCCGGTGTCGAGCCGCAGAGCCTCAGCCAACTTGAC